>NC_080169.1:77182496-77292804 GCF_950295315.1 Erinaceus europaeus
ACAAAAAAAAAAGTAATCTATTTTGCAATACCGTGGTCAGAAATTGAAGACATTGTGGTAAATGAGACAAGCTCAAAACATAAAGATCAATACTGAATGTTCTCACTTATAGGTGGAACTTAAGAATAAAGAATTGTAAGGAAGGGGGCTGGGCTGTGGCACACCTAGTTAAATTCACACACTACAGTGTGCAAAGACCTGGTTTCAAGTCCCTGGTACCCACCTGCAGGGAGAAAGCTTCAGGAGTGGTGAATCAGAGATGCAGGTGTCTCTCTGTCTCTCTCCCTCTCTATCTCCTCCTTTAAGTTTTTCTCTGTTTCTATCCATTAACAAATAAATAAAATATTTATAAAAAGAAATTGAGAGGGAGAGAGAAAGACACTTGCAGATCTGCTTTGCTGCTTGTGACGATTTCCCCTGCAAGTAGGGAGTGGGGGCTCAAACCTGATCTTTGAGCTGGTCCTTGTGCTTCATAATATGTGGGCTTAACCAGATGCACCACCGTCCGGCTCCTAAATAGGCATTAAAATTTTTATTAGTAATTTGATAGTGATTTATAAGATTATAAGATAACGGGCTGAGTGGTGGCTTATGCACATGTTAACAACTGGCAAGGACCAGGGTTTGAGCCTCTGGACCCCATATGCAGGGGGGAAAGCTTTGTGAGTGGTGAAGCAGTGATTGCCTGTGTCACACTGTCTCCCTGTCACCCCTTCCTTCTCGATTTTTAGCTGTCTCCTTAAAATAAATGAAGATTAATAAAAGATTATAAGATAATAGAGGTATAATTTCATACCACTCCCACCACCAAGGTTCTGTATTTCCCCATGTCGCCAAAGTTTTGAGTCTCAGTGGAACTGGGGTTCAGAGCCCTCTTAATGCAAACATTTCTCTTTCTGGGAGTATGGATCAAATTCTTTTTGGGATGCAGAAGGAAGTAGCTCTGACTTTTGTAGTTGCTTCTCTGCTGGACATGGCCTTGACTGGTCTATCTATATTCCTTAAATAGGCATTTTAAATTATTCTGTCCAGCATTTACAAAAGTTCACAACCTTGTTTGTGGTAGGGAGAGATAGCTTATTTAAAAATAAGCATCTTATAATGCGGAGGGGGAAAAATACCATGTTTCCTCTGAAATTCATCTCCCCCCACTGTCCTAGCCCCTTTTGAATTATTCCCAGGTTTCAACTAAATGCTGTCAGGCAGGCTCCTGTTATGTAAATTACCATTCATTGTTTATAAAAGTGTGTGGACCCGGTGGGAAGTACCCCTTTTCAGGCCCCCAGGCTGGTGTTGGGGGCTGGGGTGGGAGGCAAGGTGTTGGTTCAGCTTCAGCCCAGCCCTTTCCTGTTCTGTTACACATTGGGCTTGAACTTTGTGTGCACAGCAAGGCTGGCACACTATCCAGGTGAGCTATTTTGCCTGCCCTCTATTTTCTTCTAGCTAGCTTTCCACTTACTTGTAAACACCATATTACTAAAAGCATCTTTTAAAAATAACTCCTCAAAGCTTTTAATTAGAAGTTGACTTGTAACACTTTCTGAAGTATAATGAAAATATGAGAATGCTGAATTTAGTTTCACTTCAAATGAAAGTGAACTAATAATTATACTGATAAACTCTTATTGTTCGTAACTAGTTATGTTTTTGCTAGATCAATCTTTTTCTGTTTTCCAGCTACCAGGAGTAGAGACAGAAAGCTGTGTACTAAATTCTTGGAGTCTTAAGTTTATTTGGCTATGCCTAGGTAGTTCAGATGCTAGGTTTTTTTGTTTGCTTTTAATATAATTTTATTTGTGGTGAGGTTAATGGTTTACGGTACAGTTATTGACACATGGGTACAATTTTTCATCTCATAAAGTTGTACTGAGTTCAGTATATTGGATCATAAACTATTTTTTTAATACCTTCTTCAAGTATTTTTCATATCAAACTTCTACACACAATGACTTTGCAGGCTTTTGTGCTATTATTATTTTCTACAAATATTATCTATTATATATTGATTTAAGTATAGTTTAAAATATGGCATTTACTTCAATTACATGAATTTAAAATGTAGTGCCCAAAGGTTCAAAGCTTTTCCTAAAATGGTCAGATTCTTCCCTTCTTCCAACTATAACTAGGAAAGAATGAAAAATACCTTTATTTTACTTAGCCTACTTCCTGAAGGATAGCCTTTTTTTTTTCCATTTAGTTTGTTTCATTGATGCATTTGCATTTGTGACACAGTAGAAGCTGGAACATTACAAATGTCTGTAATTGTTTGCATTGCTGTAGGGAATATAATGTTGTTAATATCTATTACTGGAATAAATGAATGAAGTAGCCAGAAACAAATATGATTGTCAAGCATGATTTAGTTGGCATATAAGTTTAGAACAGCTGCCAAATTTAATTTGGAGGGTGGAGGAAAGTATTGTATTTGTATATATCAATGGAAACACCAGCTCTGCATCCCCACTAGATGGAGGTCTTGCTTTGCTTGAAAGCTATGGACATCCTGAGTGCTGCAATGTGGTGCAAAATGAATACGGTTTCAAAGAGGGTTTTCATTTTCTTTCTGTTGCTATTGCACAGTTTCTATAGTTAGCCACCATTTCTGCCTTGTGAATGCTTTTTGCCTTTGGAGTGGGCTATAAAAGGAAGAGAGGATCAAATCAGAAGCAAAAAGAGCAAGGAAATCAGAGGGTATAACTGGAACTTGTGCAAGCTCTGCTATGAGAAAGGCTGATTTTTTTTTTTTTTCCCCTTGAACTCCTTGTTATCATCAGCATTCTCCACGCTGCTCTTGGATACACAGGTCATATGCATATAGCTGTCTGGGGCTTCTTTTGATTGAACATTGCTGACATGTATGAAAATATACATTTTGAAGTGTTCTATTTACTCATAGGGATTTGGATTCATGTTTGGTTAATCTAAAAATGTATTCATTGAATATATTATGTGTTAGGTACAGTTCTGGGCACTTTTATGTCGATCATCTCATCTGATTTTGACAAAATATACTGAGGGCAAAGGTTATTATCCATCTCTCAGCTATTCTGGGGAAGTAATGTACCAAAATGTTTTCCAAATGGCTTGCCATGGTCATTTCTGCAGCATCTCAGTGTTATGGTTCAATAAATTTGGACTATATGGTGACAGACACTATATAAAAGGTCTATGGCAGGATTTTCTTGAGTCTTTAACAATGATTTCTGGCTGTGAAAAATCTTCACCCCTTCATCCATTAATGACATTTCTGCTACTTGAAGATGCAAAAAGTATCTGTAGTGTCTTAGGGCCACCCAGGAAAGAAGAGATTATTCTCAGAGGTCAAATGTTCTGATTGAAAATGATGGTCAGATAATCCTCATGTTAGTTGTCACCTCTATAGAGTTATGGGGGAAGAAAGGGATCAGGAGACAAATATCTAGGACAGATGAGTCTTCACTATACTGGAAATAAGATGAAAACAGTCCTTTTTTTTAAAAAAAAAAATTAAGTTCTTTTAAAAAATTTTATTTGTTTATTAGATATAGACAGCTAGAAATCAAGAAGGACAGGGGTGATAGAGAGGGAGAGAAATAGACAACTGCAGCATTGCTTCATCATTTGCAAATCTTCCTCCCTGCAGGTGGGGACTGGAGGCTTGAACCTGGGTCCTTGCACATTGTAACATGTATGCTCAACCAGGTGTGGCACCACCAGGCTCTGCAACCACTTCTGTCATTTCTATTTTATCACTTTTTAATGCCAGTGTATTAGAATTCTAGTTCCTCTTCGTACTTCATCAGGATTTTCTCTATTCTCAATTACTGTATTGTAGATCATGGATTTCAGTAGTTTTAGGTTGCTTCAAATTTATTGGTTCTGATCATTGGAGATTTTAAGACATACAACATACTTTCTTTATTTTTTATTTTTTGTTGTTGCTGATGTTTCACTGCTCTGGGCTGAAGCACACATACAAATACAAATACACACACACACACACACACACACAGAGCTTTCCACAGTGCTGTAGTGTTTCTTTCTGGTGTGCTTGGGGGGATAGAACCTGAATTTTGTGCATGGCAAAGCAGGTCCCTCCCATGTGAACTATGCCATACCCCACTTTCTTTTCTAAAGGTTAAAATATATGATATTAATAATCAGGGCCCAAGGCAATAGTATAGTAATAACAACAGACTTTCTTTTCTCCTCTCCTCTCTTCTCTTCTCTTCTCTTCTCTTCTCTTCTCTTCTCTTCTCTTCTCTTCTCTTCTCTTCTCTTCTCTTCTCCTCTCTCCTTTTTTCTTTTCTTTTCTTTTCTTTTCTTTTCTTTTCTTTTCTTTTCTTTTCTTTTCCCCCTGCCACCAGGGTTATCACTGGGGCCCCATGCAAGTGACCATTTTTTCCCCTTTTTCATTTTTCTCTTTTTCTCCTCCTCTTTCCTTTTCTTTAAATAGGACAAAGTAAAATTGAGAGGGGGAGAGGGAGAGAATAAAAGGGACACCTACAGACCTACTTTAACACTTCATGAAGTGTCCCTGCTGCTCAGGGTCCTTGTGCTTTGTAATGTGTGCTTACAATGACCTGACCTCCAGCAAGTTTTCATACCTGAGGCTCATAGGTCCCAGGTTCAATCTCAGACAGCACCATCAGCTA
Organism: Erinaceus europaeus; assembly: GCF_950295315.1. NCBI lineage: Eukaryota > Metazoa > Chordata > Mammalia > Eulipotyphla > Erinaceidae > Erinaceus > Erinaceus europaeus. Next base: position 77,187,131 of record NC_080169.1, read on the forward strand.
GAACTGAGCAACACTATGGTAAGAGAGAAGGAGAGAGAGAGAGAGAGAGAGAGAGAGAGAGAGAGAGAGAGGTTAATAAACAATAGTGTTTTAGTAAAACAAATATTCTATGTCTCAGTGGGATTATAGACCTCAGCCAACTATATTGTGAGTTTCCCATTGCTCTGTGAAGAGAATCTTTGGAACTCTGCCCCATGAAATGCTAGTCAATCTAATATTAGTTCCCCTACTGATTATCTGAATTGGAGCTGAATTGGGCCAAGCTCTCTGGTTCTTTTCCTCTCTGTTGGTGATTTTTTTCCCCTTTTAATTACAGGGTCTCTTTAGTCTCTCTGACCTTGACCTTTGGACCGTGTCATTGCAACTCATAGATTTCAATGACTGAATCTTGAGACAACAATCTGGAATATTAATTCTTCCATTCCTAGAAGAACTTCTGCAAATTTACTCACATCCTCAAGCAACCTTCAACAGTTTCCATTGCTGTGTTTGTCTTATAAAAACTCTTATAATATATCCATGCACTATTGATTACATTTTTATATCTTTGGGCATATTACCATCAAATGTCCCAAACAAACAAACAAAACTATTTTATAACAGAATATGAAATTCAGTTCTCATCGTTGCCTCAGAGAAAGAGATCTTAAAGGCTGAGAGAATACAGTACGTGTTGTACACTACCACATCCTTTAGCAAAAATCCAGTCAAGCTATGATGTTGCATCTAGTTTTGCTTAATGCTCATCTCTGGACTACAGGAGATAAGGAAGTGTTGCAGTGGAATTTCTTTGTGCAGGGTAGACACATTATTCCTGTGTATCATCTCATAGAGGAGGACCATAAGGGTAGCCTGACACATGCCTCCTGGAGGGACAATCACCAGGTCTGAAAACTGGTTCATGCAGAAAGGTTTAAAGTGAGAGGCTGTAGAAGTGGGGGAAACTAGACAAAACAAAGCAAGACAAGACAAGATAAGACAAAACAAGATATCTTAGCAAGTAGGGCATGTGCCTTATTATGCACACAGTCCAGGTTTGAGCCCTGGAAGCATAAGGAAGTGCTATAGCACCAGGGAAACTCTATCTTTTACATATATAGGCAAGAGTGGAGTTGTTGGATTGTGTGGTAAATATATGTTTAGTTCTTTGAGGAATTGCCATGTTGCCATATGGTTTACCATTCTCAGCAGCTAAGCACAAATGTTCACATAGCTGCACACTCTTATCAAGATCTTAGAGACATTTTAATGACGTACTAGTCTTAATAATTATAGGACCTGCTCAAGTTTTTTTTTTTTTTTTTTTTTACCAGAGCACTGGTCAGCTCTGGTTTATGGTGATTCAGGGGATTCAGGGGGACTGAGTCTGGGATTTTGGAGCTTCAGACATGAAAGTCTATTTGCACAATGATTATGCTATCTACTGCTGCCTGAGGATTTTCTTCAAGAACATTGAAGAACAGTTGTGAATGATATAGTGAAGAATGGAAGGGAGTAAGGCTAGCTACCTTATTTTGTACTCTACATCCTATTGAGTCTAGTTTTACCAATAAGTTAAAAGTAGTCTGATGACAGTGACCATTAGGAGTAAATGAAGCTGTTAGAAAGCACTAATTGACTCACATCTGGAGGTAGGAAAGCTTCCTCTGTAAGAATTAAGAAGTAGGAGGGTTCAGAGCTCTGGGCCATCTTGTACTTCTTTTATCTTTCTTGCCTATAAGTGGGCAAAGAGTACAGATCCAAGTCCTAGAAAAGTGCTGGGAAATTGTGCCGATTCAGTCACATCTGCCATGTTGTCCCCTCAGGCTACTGCTAGTTCCCACAGAGTTGGGATATTCCCGGAGTGCCTGTTCAGCCATGTTGTGCCCTCAGGGCATTGTCTATATCCCCGCGATATTTGGGATATTTGGAGTGCTTTGGTTACTCCTCCCCCACCCCCCATTCTCACGAGAGTTATTGTCCTATCCTGGAGTGCTATGGTTACTCCTCCCCCTTCCCATTCTCGAAAGCTGCTTCTATAAAAGTCTTTCTTCTTCAGCACCTGGCTCTCTTGCCAGCTCTTCACTCTGGTGTTCAGACGCAGGAAAGGTTACTGCATGAGGTGGCCATTTTCGCTACCTCCACGTGGCCCAACCTGCTTCTCTAGCACCCAACTCTGAGGTGCCAACGCAAATAAAGATTTGTGTTTCCTCTTCGCTCCGGACCCCTCCTCTCTCTCTTCTCTGTGGCCCGCGCACAACAGAAAAGGCTTCTTTCTTTAGCAAAGGTCTGTCCTTTCTATTCTTCTAAAATAGATCTTAAAGTTTAGATTTAGAAAGTTACAGAGTTAGACTCTGTTTCAGAGGTTAGAAACCCCTTTATTCAATCAGTGCTCCTCTCCCTCCATTTTACATGTAGTTTGGAGGTCATAATGGAGAGTACCAAAATTTTCAATTTAAAGTAATTAGTTTAATTTTTGTCTTCCCAGAGCTTCCTATGAGATATACACTGGTATATAGGTGAAATCTCCCATTTCCTGAGCTTTCTTAATGGTGGAAATCTGTTCAACTTTAATCCTTCCAATGAGCCTTCTTATTTGTTCACAAGATGTGTTTGTAAACTTCTACAGTCATGGTCTACAGTTAGGCAATTAAAGATAGATAAAACAAACATTTCCTGGCTAATAATGACAGAATAAAGTAGTTAAGGGCCTAAGATAAAATTGAGGCTCCCCTATCAAGCAATATTGTATGGTAATCCTTGGTAGTTAGCTTTAATACTTTGCAAACACTAATTGAACCTCATAACACTCTTGTAAAACATATATTGTTATCTCTACCTTCACAAGTGAATAAACAATCTTAAAAATTAAGAAGCAAATTGCTGAGTGTCTGCCCAGTGATTAACTTTTCAGATATTTAGCAGGAAAAAATCGGGGTTAATAGATAGATTGTTCTTCTGAAGTCCTCTTTCCCTCAACTAAAATGCTGCTTGGGATTTCAAGAACATTTTGAAACATTACTTCTATTTATTTATTTATTTTCTCCTTTTTGCCCAGGTCTTTGAAGAATTTAGAAATCGAGAAAAATCTATCCCTGTAATTAAAATGTGAAAACAAAAACTATTTGTAGCAGGAAAACAGCCCATTAATGTGATTTCCTTGTGGTGGATTGACAAGTTCAAAGCAGAAATGTATGTTGCCATGGGCACCAGATTCTATTTGCTCTGCTGGTTCATTTTGCTTGGCTGCTGGAGGAGGAGAGCAGCATTCAGCCAGGAATCACTGAGCATCGTTAAAATGGATTTGTAATTTTTATGTAATACCTTCTCTTTATAGATCTATACAGATAACAGCTGCAAACTGTTTCCAGTCACTTTACAGGCAGAGTTTCCAGAATCTCTCAGGAAAATAAAGAGAATATAAGTTGTCATTTAAGGGGGAACTATGGAGGTAGGGTGGGGATTGTCTTCTCTCACTTCTCAGGCATCTCATTTGTCAAAAACATGGGATGGATGCCTTATTATCATGCACCAGATACCAGAGTTAAACTTTGGGGTTATTGGAATAGAGGTCAGAGAAGAAGTTTTGAAATAGAAGAAAGAGTGGGAGAAGTGCCAAAAACGAAGTAAGCAGACATTCTGGAGTATTTGTAGTTATGATCTGGGAGCACAGAATTTAAGCTTCTGCAGTGACAGAGAGAGAGAGCAAAAGTAGAGATGCTACTTGCCTAAAATCACTGAAGTCAAATACACAAAGAGCAGTACAATTTTATTAGGGTGATGATCTCAACCTCCTTTAACTCTCTCCCTTCACTATACTTAGTCTAAAAGGAAGTAAGGAGGGGGTGGAGGTAAGGGTAGGGAGAAGAGGGATTCTCCCTATCTGGAAGGACAGGAAGTTTCCTGGTGCTGAACCAAACCATGGAGTTTTGCTTCATTTGTTGCAAGTTATCACGGCCAGGTGACTTTCATTTTGAATTATGCATTTTCTTTCCCTGACAAATGGAGCCTCCTGCCAACGCCTTTGAATCAGAAAAGCCTCACATGCAGCAGTGGGCATTTCACAATTTAAAATGATGGTTCCAGAATTGCAGTGGAAGTGGCAATATGTCATAGTGATTTTTTTTCTCTTCCTTCTCACTCCTATTCCATGTTCAGTGTTGTCTAAGTATATTCTGGCAGTGTCTTTTGTATCTGCATGATGCCTAATAAAGCAAATGTCTTCTAAATCTCCATCATGAACACAGATTGTAGTTTCAGTGCTTCTGCCCAATGCAAATAAGCTGTCAGATGTATATCATTGGCAGCAAATCTTACGACTGACATTGCCCTGTCTGCTGCTGAATAATAACCATATCTTCCTCTCCTTAGTGCATTTCCTCTTCAACTCCACCAATCACCACCAGCTTTATCCTTTTCCCAGTTATTCTTTGGCCTTTGTAGGGTACTGGTTGATAGTGATTTTTGAGAAATCTGATAAACTAATTCACAAGTATTAATAGATGATAACAACATAGGTTGTAATCCCTGAAGTGTTTCAGCTAAAATCCTCAAAGGGTAGGAAAAAGTAAATGGGTATGTCTAGATAAGGTGGGAGATATACCATAGAAGGCAGGGGTATAAAGTTAGGTCTAGGAAAGAGGAAACTATTTTTAAAAGATTTATTTTATGAGTGAAAGAGCAAGAGTGTAAAAGAGAGACCAGAACTACTTTCTGGCATATGCAGTGTTGGTAATTAAACCTGGACTTCAAGAATGCAAGTTCTGTACTTTATCCACTGGGTCATCTATTTGGTTGCCAGAGGAAATGTTTCAGGAAAAAAAAAATCCGATTTGAAATTCCTACTGCTTAGGTTACTTAATGCTCTACTATGTCAGAACTTTGGTTCATACTCCCAAAGGGGTAAATGATACAGGAAATAAAACAGAGTGCTTTGTACTTCCATTCCACCAAGACCCAATGTGTTTATCACCAGGAATCTTATTTTTATACCAGCAATGAAAGGGAAGTGAATCTGGAAAACACCAGAGGAACCCAGAAACTGTTTCTTTTAGCTGAGGAAAGAGGACACCCAGAAGTAGTATTAGGTGTAGGAGTTGCTGAGGGCAGAAGTGATAGGAAGTACGGAGGGGTACACAGTCACTGCTGTACCATGCTGGAACACATGTTCCCCACATAAACCTTTCTGGTTGGGGGAAGGAAATTGCTGCACAGAAAATGGGAGTGGTGACAGGTGTGGCTTGAAAAGGTGAAGGCGGGACTTGGGTTTTATAAATTAGATCTGTGGGCGTGGTTTCTCTGTGCCTCGGTGAGCACCGCCCTTCATGATGTGAGTAACACTTTGAGGGGCTTCTCTCTCTTCCTGTCTTTCTCTCTCTTAGCCTAACATGAATGTTGTCAGTTTTCCTGAATAAAGTTTAAAATTTCTCCTCAATTCATTATTTAGATTTTGCGTGACAAACTTTTAACTGTGGGGAAACAAACCTTGCACTAAAATTCCCCCAATACAGTGTGATTTAGAAAGGAAGTAAATGGGGAGCCAGGCGGTAGCTCAGGGTTAAGTGCACATGGCGCAAAGCAAGGACCGGCATAAGGATCTAGGTTTGAGCCCCTGGCTCCTCACCTGCAGGGAAGTCGCTTCACAGGCAAGGAAATCGCTTCACAGGCAGGGAAGTCGCTTCACAGGCGGTGAAGCAGTTCTGCAGGTGTCTGCCTCTCTCTCCCCCTTTCTGTTTTCCCCTCCTCTCCATTTCTCTCTATCCTATCCAACAATGCGACATCAATAACGACAACAATAACAATAACTACAAAATAAAATAACAAGGGCAACAAAAGGGAAAATAAATAAATAAAATATAAAAAAAATCTTAAAAAAAAAGAAAGGAAGTGAACACAAGACCATTGGAAAAAAATGGGAAAAAATACATAGATATAGATAGATAATTATAGAATCAACCTGTATTAGTAACTTTGGAAGAACTATTGCAAAACTATCCAATGGAGGAGTAGGGACACAGAACTCTAGTGGTGGGAATCCTATGGAATTATACCCCTACAATTTTGTATATCAATATTAAATGGGTAACAAAAAATAAATAAGTGAAAAGAAGTAAGTGGGAGTTTTTAAAAAAGGGAAGAAAGAAAATGTTCCAAGGAAGAGTACTTTGTTAAAAAGTGGTACCTTTGTTTTGAAAAGAATAAAGGGGAAAGGAAACAAAACAAAACAAAACAAAAAAACCACTTCCTTCTCTTTCTGATGAATTAATTTTCTAGGGTGTCTGGGTTCAAGATTTCAGTCTGATTTAACCATCAAAGAGAAGCTCCTTGCTCAGGGTTTGGTACACTCCAGTCAGCCCAACAGCTCCGCTTTGCCCTCCCCTTATACTGTCATTGCCTGAAGCACCATCTCTTTAATCACTGAGTTCAGATGATTTCTCCTTCTCCATTCCTATATTCTTGAGGGTGAAACAAACAATAAAGCAGATGCCAGTGGGGTTTCTGGAGCTTCTTAGTCCTAATCTCCACAAAAGGTAGCAGTCCATGATGTTAGTCATCTTGTTTCATAGGGAAGCAGAGAGGATTCACAGCTGTTCTCTGCCAGTCCCTCTCATCTCGGGAATCTGTGAAGTGACAGTTTCCATGGGCTTGAAGTAACCTTCAGGAAGCTTTCTAGAGTCCCCTGACCCTGAAAGCTGCTAATTAATGTGCCACCAAGATGTTTCCATGGGCTTTGAGCTACTTACATTTTCAAGAACTGACCATTCCTCCTTCTGTCTCCTGTCCCCTGCTGTGAGTGCTGTGGGTGGCCAGCAAATAAAAACAGATAATAACTCTCTCCTATTCTTTCAACCCTCTACAGAAATGCAGATAGCTATCTTCAGAAGGAAGCACGAAGGCATATGAATTTTATAGCAGCAGGGATTACCAGTGAGTCATGCTTGATGTTGTAAAAACTATTCAGGTGGGAATGCTAGTGCTGCAATAAGAGAATACAGCGGGGAGTGTCTGTTTCCTGAGTGTTTAGTTACTGAAAGCACACAATACACAAACAACCACATATACCTCAACCCCTCAAAATACAGTTATATGAAATATATGCCAAGTCTTCACAGGAAGGAAAGCCAAACTCTTTGATAACAAATGGTATCACAAGGCAGAAGAGAATTAAATCTGGAGAGTGGTAGGCAGAATTAATATGTGAACAAATGCCAGAATGCATGCAGATGTCTGTTATTTATGCTCTTAATTGTTATTTCTAGTAGGTATCTGGCTGCCAATGCACATGAGTTAAGTACTGTAAAATAACAGATGTCACACATCACAAGAACAACAGGGAGTCAGCATAAGCAGCAGTATAAATCCGATTACCTTAGATACCAGGGAAAAGGAGAGTAAATACACAAAAACAGATGAGCCTGTGGTTCTAATTTATAAAACAAATCATGCCATTCAAATATGTTGTATACTAATTATGTATCTGTGCTGAGTAGCCAAGTGAGAAAGGCCATCTTGAAATAACAGAGCCTATTTGGGTAGCAACAAAGATTCCCTTCATTATGAGGACAAAGAAGAGGGTGAGGATCAGAGAGAGGGAATAAATGAGAGACAGACAACAAAGGCTGAAAACTGGTCAGCAGTGACATTTTCTAGAGAAAGGCATGTGACATGCAAGAAAAGGACGGAGGAAGGCCTTGGATGTAAATGTTAAATGTATCATTAGTGATTTATCTGAGAGATGTGGCAATGAGACTTACACCACAGCACCAAAGGACAGGAACATCACAGACCAAGATAGTTTGCAGATTTTTAAGGAGAGATTTGAAGGAAAACAAAATACTGCCCCCCCCACAACCAAATGAATAGCAAAACAAGGTTCAACTCAGAAAAGTGGTTATAAACACATCAGGGGAGAATAATCTTGAATTAAGATAACCCAGCTGGAGGAAAAAAACAAACAAACAAACAAAGCCAACCTGTAAAGCTTGGACCTGAGATGAGAGCCAACAGCAAATTCTATCTGAATTGCAAGGCATTACAACAGCTCTGAAAGTGAGAATTCCCTTGTGGGATTTTAAAAGCAAAAGTGTCTCATTATGAAGCATTGGCAAAAGAATGCATATCCCTCTTTGTTTATAGAACAAGGTCAACACTACTGAACTTATTTTTAAATTTAAATTTTATTTTTTATGAGAGTGATAGAGAGAAACCTGAGTACTGCTTGAGATCAGACGTAAATCAATCAATGTGATCCACCACATCAAGAAAAGCAAGACCAAAAACCACATGGTTATATCAATATGCAGAGAAAGCCTTTGACAAAATACAACATCCCTTTATGATCAAAAAATGGGAATAGATGGAAAATTCCTCAAGATATTGGAGTCTGTATATAACAAACCTATAGTCAACGTCATACTCAATGGTGAAGAACTGGAAGCATTTCCCCTCAGATCAGGTACTAGACAGGGTGGCCCACTATCACCATAGTGTTGGAAGTTCTTGCCATAGCAATCATGTAGGAGCAAGGAATTAAAGGGAAGAGATTGGAAGAGAAGAAGTCAAACTCTCCCTATTTGCAGATGACATGACAGTATACATAGAAAAACCTAAGGAATCCAGCAAGAAGCTTTTGGATATCATCAGGCAATACAGTAAGCTGTCAGGCTATAAAATTAACATTCAAAAGTCAGTGGCATTCCTCTGTGCAAACACTAAGTTAGAAGAAGTTGAAATCCAGAAATCAATTCCTTACTACAGCAACAAAAACAATAAAATATTTAGGAACAAACCTAACCAAAAAAGTAAAAGACTTGTATACTGAAAATTATGAGTCACTACTCAAGGAAATTGAAAAAGACACAAAAAAGTGAAGAGATATTCCATGTTGGAAGAATTAACATCATCAAAATGAATATACCACCCAGAGCCATATACAAATTTAATGCTATCCCCATTAAGATACCAACCACATTTTTTAGGAGAATAGAACAAATGCTACAAATGTTTATCTGGAACCAGAAAAGACCTAGAATTGCCAAAACAGTCTTGAGAAGAAAGAACATACCTGGAGGCATCACACTCTCAGATCTCAAATTGTATTACAGGGCTGTTGTCATCAACACTGCTTGGTACTGGAACATGAGTAGACACACTGACCAGTGGAATAGAATTGAGAGCCCAGAAGTGAGCCCCCACACCTCTTATCCTATAGTCTTATCAGTATTTCCATTTTATAAGTAAATTAAAAAATAGGGAGTTGGGCGGTAGCACAGTGGGTTAAGTGCACGCGTGGTGCGAAGTGTGAGGACCAGCATAAGGATCCAAGTTTGAGCCTCCGGCTCCCCTGGTCTTCAGGGGTCTTTCTCTCCTCCTCTCTGTCTTCCCCTCCTTTCTCCATTTCTCTGTGTCCTATCCAACAAAGACGACATCAACAATAACTACAATAAAACAAGGGAAACGAAAAGGAATAAATAAATAAATATTTTTAAAAAATTAAAAAAAAATCTAAATTGGTTCTTGTAACTTTCAGCCAAAAAAAAAAAAAGAAGAAGAATTTACTTACTCATTATAGAATGGCTTTGATATGTAATGTCTTCCACACAACTGCAGAATAAGAACAAAACTCAGCAATTTTGTAGGGTTCTAGGCAATGGAAACAATTTGACCATCTTTTTTTTTTTTGTCTTTATTGGGGGGACTAATGATTTATGGTCAACAGTAAAATATAATAGTTTGTACATGTGTAACATTTCTCAGTTTTCCACATAACAATTCAACTCCCTCTAGGTACTCTTCTGCCAATATATTCCAGGACCTGAAACCTACCCCACCCCCAATCTCAGAGTCTTTTACTTTGGTATAATACACCAAACCCAGCCTATGTTCTCCTTTGTGTTTTCTTATTTTTCAGCTTCTCGTTTTCATTATTAGTTATTTGATATTGATAGACAAGATTGTGGGATAAGGGGCACAACTCACACAACTCCCGCCACCAGAGTGCCATATCCTATCCCCTCCAATGGAAGCTTCTCCATTCTTTATCTGTCTGGGAGTATGGACCAAAGATATCATGGGGCACAGAAGGTCGGAGGTCTGGCTTCTGTACTTGCTTCTTTGCTGGTCATGAGTCTTGACAGGTTGATCTATACTCCTAGTCTATCTCTATCTTTCATTAGTGGGTTAGGTCTCTGGGGAGGTGGAGTTCCAGGACACATTGGTGAAGTTGTCTGCCCAGGAAAGACAGGTTGGCCTGACCATCTTTTATTGGTACTGCTCTGGCATGAATGTGCCTTCAATTTTTTTTCTAAATTTTTAAAACTCTTTTTATTTATTGATTAGAGACACCCATAAATCGAGAGAAAGGGATGATAGGGAGAGAGACAGAGATATACCTGCAGAACTGTTTTACCACTTGTCAAGCTTTTTCCCTGCAGGTGGGGACCAGGACTCGAACCTGGGTCCTTGTGTACTATAATATGCGTGCTCAACCAGGTGTGCCGCCACTTGGCCCTCTTAATTTTTTTTTCATTGTAGACTGTTTTAACTCCTCAATATTCAGAGTTCAGAGAGAGAGAGATTGCCAATCCATGGCTAAATCTCTGGTTAAGGTAATTCCTACTAAGCTTTTACTGAGATGAAGTAACTATCCTAAAGGAAACTACAGTAACATTAGAAAGAAGGAATGAGTCATGACATCCATAGTGGTAACAGTCCACTCAATTGTAACTTCTTATTTCAGATCTGATGATTTGCCCTGAATGACATCTCTTCACTGGGTCCCAGGTTGTACTTGGCAATCCTACCCCAAGAAGATTTCTTCTTGCTTCAGAATCTATACTGATTGCAGACAGCTGTTAATCTTCATTTCTACTCTCTGACCCAGAGCATAGCTGTTGCTGTTTTCCTTTCTCTCTCCCTTTCTCTTTCTCTGTCACTGTTCCTGTCCCTTCTCCACTATTTGTGCCTTTAGTTTAATAAAGGCACACACACACACACACACACACACACACACACACACACACAGAGAGAGAGAGAGAGAGAGAGAAGGATCACAGCACCAAAACTTCCTTCAATATTGTGGGGACCAGGTTCATACCTGAGTGGTTCACATGGCAAAGTAGTACAGTCTTCAAGGGAGCTATTTTGCCAGCCTGAGCATAGTGTCTAAGGTCTGGATTTCTTACTTTATGCTGATTTATCAGCTTACTATCTTTCCAGTGCTCTCTGAAAGATGCTGGATACCTGATTTGATAGTTTGTAGGGGAAGAAGGATTTCTCTCTCTCTCTTTTTTAAACATGACTTTTATTTATTTATTGGATAAAGATAGCCAGACATCAAGAGGGAAGAAGGGGATGATGGAGAGAGAGAAAGAGAAACACATGCAGCACTGCTTTACCACTTGCAAAGTCTTCCCCCTGCAGGTGGGGACCCAGGGGCTCAATCCTGGGACCTTGCATATTGTAACACGTGCACTCAACCAGGTGCGCCACCACCACCCAAGGAAGAAGGATTTCTTGAAGCTGGCCTTCTGCATCTTGCCCTGGCTCTGTGAACTTTCAGCTTTCAGATGGCCATGTGATGAGACTTTTTTTTTTTTTTTTTTTAGTTTATTTTCCCTTTTGTTGCCCTTGTCGTTTAACATAGTTGTGGTTATTGATGTCATTGTTGTTGGATAGGACAGAAAGAAATGGAGAGAGGAGGGGAAGACAGAGAGGGGAAGAGAAAGATAGATACCTCGAAAGATAGATCTGCTCGACTGCCTGTGAAGTGATTCCCCTGCAGGTGGGGAGCCGGGGGCACCAACTGGGATCCTTAAGTGCTCCTTGTGCTTTGTGACACGTGCTTAACCCGCTGTGCCACCACCCTACTCCTGTGATGAGACTTTCAATCCTGCTTGGTGAGAATTGTATTTAGTATATGGAGACTAAGATGATGTTGCTAGTTTTGGTTTAATTGAAGCCTATCCTTGTCACATAGGCTAGCATATATTACCTGTGAATGAAGGAGAGCCTGAGGGTTCACAGTACAAAGGATTTTTTTTTTCAACCCCAAATTAATTAGCTGCCACTTTGAAGGGGAGGCATAGAAGTGTCAAACTGTAAATGAACAGGTAATATCAGGGAATGGCTAGGAAGACAACCTGGATGAAGTCCTGGGTAGCCTCAGGGATGCAAGAGTTTAGAATGGGATGGCTTTTGCCATGCTTAGTCAGAGCAGTTGTGATTATTCTTATCTCTTAGTAACAACTAGAATCCTCACAATCCCTTAGTTCTTTTAATTAATTAATTAATGGACAGACTGAGAGAGACACAGAAAGACACCACAGAACTTCCCTCATTTACATAGCACCTTCCATGCGGTATTGGGGTTTGAACCTAGGTTTACTGTGTGGAAAGGCATGAGCCTTACACAGTGAGCACTCTCTCTGCCTCTCATTGTTAGAGCAGACAATATGTAATTTAACTAACACTAACATACTCCAGGGTGCTAGGAACTGAGGGTGGATACCTCCAAGGGAAATTGCATTTAAACTGGTTAGGCCAATTTCTGACACAATGGAATAATTAAAAAAAATACTTTATTTTAATTAAAGAAAGAAAGAAATAGAGAGAGAAAAATACAAGGAGAAAGACCAGAGCACTATTTCAGCTCTGGCTAATGGTGATGCTGGGGACTGAACTTGGGAACATGGTACCCCAGGCACAGAAGTATTTTGCATAAATATTAAGCTGTTTACCCAGTCTGGAGTCATTTTTAAAGAGATTAAACATTTTTATTTACTTAACTTTTTTTAGGGAGAGGTAGATGAGAAGATTACTGCACCATTTATAATTTTCTGCTTTTGTTTTCTTGCTTATTATGCAGAGCAAGGAACTGAACCCAAGGCCTCATTTATATATGGCAATCACTTTACCACTGAACTACCACCTTGGTGCAGAATAAATTGTTTTCGTGGGGTTTTACTTGATGTGGTTGTGGAGAAAATGTTTTGAACAAAGGGCATCTTCTTCATATTATTAAAAATGCAAATTGGGCTTCTGGCTGTTTCTATCCAATAAATAAAGATAATAAAAATGCATAGTAGGACTGGCAAGGCAACTCCTCTGATTTGCTGTGACTCAGGTTTGAGTCTCAGCCACATTGCACTGGGGGGAGTTTTAGTGTTGTGGCAGTTTTAGTGTAGTGTTCTCTATCTGAAAAAGTCAAATTAGAGTTGCAATGATCTGAAAAAAAAAAAAACAACCAAACACAGGGGCAGGTGGTGGTGAACCCAGTAGAGTGTTTGCATTACCATGCACAAGGACATGGGTTTAAGCCCCCCCCCCCCATACCCACCTGCAGAGAGGAGCTTTCAGGAGCAATTCTTCTTGTTCCATCGCTGGGGAGCCAGAGACGACCCGAACTGCCCCTGCGGCTACAGACAGACTATGACCCACATAGTCAACGACTGCCACCTCTCCAGATTCAAAGGAGGTCTCGAAACTTTAAATCAGGCTCAACCCGACGCTGTTTACTGGCTACGGAAGAAGGGCAAACACTAGAAGAAGAAGGAGCAATAAAACTGTGCTATAGGTATCATTCTTTCTATCTCCTACTTCCTGTCTGTCTCTATCAAAAAAAGAAAAGGGGGAAAAAAGGTGTGTGGGGGTGGGGTGGGGTAGGGTGGGAATGACAACTGATGACTTCTGGGAGCAACAGATATGTCTTGGAGTGATATCCCAAGTGGCAAAAACAAACCAAATAAACAACAACAACAATAATAAAAAAAAGCCACACACACACACACACACCCCTTGCACCCCCTTGTTAACTATTGGTACATTGAATCCTTTTATATTACATCATTCACTTTGATTCATTAAATTCATTTAGCAAACATTTACTGAGTAGCTTCTTAGTGCCTGGCATTATGCCCAATGCTAATGATTTTATGTTTTTTGTTTTTTTATTTTTTAAATATTTATTTTATTTATTTATTCCCTTTTGTTGCCCTTGTTGTTTTATTGTTGTAGTTATTATTGTTGTCGTTGTTGGATAGGACAGAGAGAAATGGAGAGAGGAGGGGAAGACAGAGAGGAGGAGAGAAAGATAGACACCTGCAGACCTGCTTCACTGCCTGTGAAGCGACTCCCCTGCAGGTGGGGAGCCAGGGTTCGAACCGGGATCCTTATGCCGGTCCTTGTGCTTTGCGCCACCTGCGCTTAACCCGCTGTGCTACAGCCTGACTCCCCAGATTTTATGTATTTTAGATGTGGCTCCTCTCCATAGAGAGCTCAGAGTCTGACGAGGACTACAGCTGAGCATATATCATTATAGTATATGGTGGGCCAGGAAATAGCTCATTTGATGGAGCACATACTTTCCCACTGAGGACCTGGCTTTGAACTCCCAGCCACAACATGGGAGCTCTACGTAAAAGAAGAGGAAGCTTTCTGAGCAGTGGAATGGAGCTGTGATGTCTTTATGTCTCTGTCTGTCTCTGCACCTCTTTCTACCTCTTCCTTTCTCTCTACAAAAACAGTATGTCTTCCAGGAGTAGTGGAATTATACAGGCATGAAGCCCTAGTGTGGAGGAAAAATAAAACAGCAACGGTTACCACACCAAAACAAAAAAGAGGACGTGAGAAGTACATTCCTCATTGTAGTAATAAAAGCCTGTCATGTCACTGAAGAGGAAGGACTGTGTCTGGCTTTAGAGAGACCCTTGCATTTGAACTGATTGGTCAAGAACAAGATGATTTCTCAATATCTCACTAGTGAGGTGTCCTGCATATTGCAAAAGTTTAATAAATGTCATTGCTGAACAATATCAGAGATGGAAAAAGCTAGAATTCCTTGGAGACAGAATCAGTTGTTGCTTTCCTCTATTTTTGTGCTTGGAATAAGGTTTAACTAGTTCACCTTAGTCAGATCCCTGAATAGCTCAATGATGGCATCATTTAGTGTATTTAATAATCAGTGTTCCTGAGATGACCACATAGACTCCATACAGGAATTCAGAAATTGATATTTAAAAAAATTGCTGAAGTTTTGTCTTTTTTAACTTTTAAATTATTTTTATTGGATAGAGACAGCCAGAAATTGAGAGGAAGAGGGAAGTACAGAGAGAAGGAGAGAGACAGAAAGACACCTGCAGTGCTATTGCTGTTTCACCTCTTATGAAGCTTTCCTCCTGCAGGTGGGGACTGGAGGCTTGAACCTATGTCTTTACGCATTGTAACATGTGCATTTAATCAGGTGTACTACCACCTGGCCTGAGAAATTGACATATTATAAATGTAAATACAGCTAAACACTGTGAAAATTGCTACCTCTTCAGTTTCCTTTTTTCCTGCTTTTGAGAGTGTTAAGACTTTATAATATTTTAAAATTATCTTTAAATTTATTGAATAAAGACAGCTTGAAAGTGAGAGGGAAGAGGGGGCTAGAGAGGGAGAAGGACACCTGCAGTCCTGCTTCATCACTCCAGAAGCATACCCCCCGTAGGTGGGGACTAGGGGCTTTAACCCAGGTCCTTGCAGACTGGAACATATGTGATCAACCAGGTGCACTACCAAATGGCCCCCAAGAGTGTTAATTTTAAGCTGTCAGCCTTGATATCATATTCATATCTCTAGTAATTCGCTCAAAGTATATTCTGATGAGTGGCTGAATCTGTTGCTATGGCAGTACGTGTCCTGGCACCCAGTGAGAAGTCAGCTGTAGAGTTGTAAATTTTAGCTTTTATAATGAAATTTTGATTAAATTAGGTTTTTGGTTCTAGTAATAGTTTTCCATCAACTACTGACTATTTAGGAAAGAAGTAGTGAGAAGTCTACCACAAATGCTGTGTAGTCATAAGAACGTTTATATTTAACAACTGTGATTAAATTATTCCTATACATTGAATCTCTATTTTCAGGCACCCTGATAAAGCAAATAATTTAATGCAATTTGGAAAAAAAAATGTCAGCTGACTACTCCTATCAGTCTAGTTGTTTTTGTTTGCACTTAAGTAATTAAGAAAGGAAAAGAAATCAGCTAACCAAAAGACATTGAAAGAGTTGAATTTGGGTAATCAAGAAAATAGTTGACTGAATTTTTCAATTTCTATTTAAACTTAATATTGGATGTAAATAGATCTGCAGTTCATTGACAAACTTTCAGATTTCAGTTGAATAGTGAAATTTTAATTTTTACCACAAGGGGGAAGCAGAGTACTAAAATTGTCATGCAATGCCATCTCATTGAAAAAGTGTGGTACATGTGATAAAATTATAGTATGTACAGCAAGAAATGAGAACTCTAAAAATGTGAACTGTAATTTAGTCATAGTTTTGACCTTGTATTCACATTAATCTTACCCTTAAATTTGTAGCTTTCACCCTCTTTGTAGTTCTTAACTTTCACATTTGATTTTTACAGAAGATTCAGAAAAGAAATAATTGTCGGAATGGAGAAAAGAAATAATTGTCCGGCGGTGCTCAGCCGGTTAAGCACACGTGGCACAAAGCACAGGGATCGGTATAAGGATCCAGGTTCGAGCCCCCAGCTCCCCACCTGTAGGGGAGTAGCTTCACAGGTGGTGAAGCAGGTCTGCAGGTGTCTATCTTTCTCTCTCACCCCTTCTCTGTCTTCCCTTCCCCTCTCCATTTCTTTCTGTCCTATCCAACAATGATGACATCAACAACAATAATAACCACAACAACAATGGAAACAACAAGGGCAACAATAAAGGAAATAAACAAATAAGTAAATACTAAAAAAGTTTTCAGTTAAAAGAAACACTTCACATTTTCAGCTTGAATGGTAATATGTGAGATCACAAGTATTTTGGGATGATTATAAAGTTGTTAAGATAGTTGGCGGGCTGACTGGGTAGTATATATTTTTGAGGCTGAAACATCATAGAAAAATAGGTCAGTCAAAATATTTGAATGATGTAGTTTTGCATAAGCCCAAATTTATTGGATATGGTATCTGTTTTACCAGTTTTTAAGGTCTTTCTCTCTATCCAAAAGCATAGCTTTCTATGGAGAAAGAAGTCACAGGTCTAGCTCATATTTCTAATTATTTCTGACTCAAGATTTTCTTGTTTATTTATTTACTTATTTATTTAATACTAGACCACTGCTCCCCTCTGGTTTATGGTAGTTCTGGGAATTGAACTTGGGGTCTTGGAGCCAGAGGTTTGAAAGTTTTCTGTATAGTCATCATTCTTTTTCCCTAGCCTTCAGCATTTTCTTCCTTTTTAAAATTTATTTTTAATATTTTTATTTTTTTAAACTTAATGTGGATAGAGACAGAAAGAAATTGTGAAGAAAGTGGGAGATGGAGATGGAGAGGTAGACACCTGCAGCACTGCTTGGAAGCTTCCCTCCTACAGGTGAGGCTGGGGGCCTGAACACAGGTCCTTGTGCTTTATAATATGTGTGCTCAACCAGTTGTACCATCACCTGCACTCTAAGGTCTTTCAAGGAGTAGCCTTGATCTCATTCCACCTGAAGGAGATGCTTCTTCTTTAATGTGCATCACAATCTCTTGGAAAAACCTCTGAGAGCAGATTGCTATTCCCATCTCCAGAATTTCTCATTCAGTAAGCCACAGAGGGCTAGGGAATGTAAACTTTCAATAAGTTCCAGGTGATGCTAGGTGGGTTACGACTATATACTGATTTAACCTATGCTTATTTAACGTCTGCTTTTGAATGCAACCACAGCAGTGTCTAAAAATTGCTCTGTATTTGCTAATACTTGAAACCTAGTGACTGTTGATTGTGGCTCAAGGAATTTTTCTCTTTTTGGCTTCGTAGCTGGCTATATCTATTTGCACTTGACTTGAATGCTGTTTAGTAGTTTGGGGGTATGCTGATTTATCTCATATGTGAATGCTGTGACTTTCTGAGCACACTGCCACTTAAAAAAGGTCTGCTCCTTTTGTCTTTATATTTGAACTTCTATCCCCAGAGAATTGATACAATGTTTGATCTATGGTATGTGTGCAACCAAATCTCAATATCTGAAGACAAAGTAAAATACCAGTACCTGTGATAGTAATTCTTGCTAGGAATACTAGTGGTGATGTAAACTGAGCAAGAACTAGGGAAAAGATTTGGTTTGAATCATTGTACCTACATACCTATGATAATTCATCACATGGAAATTGGTTAATCTCATTCCACCTGAATCTCCCTTCCTTCCTTCCTCCCTTCTTCCTTCCTTCCTTCCTTCCTTCCTTCCTTCCTTCCTTCCTCCCTCCCTCCCTCCCTCCCTCCCTCCCTCCCTTCCTTCCTTCCTTCCTTCCTTCCTTCCTTCCTTCCTTCCTTCCTTCCTTCCTCCTCTCTTTCTTTTTTTCTTTCTTTCCAAATCATCTTCATTTATTTATATTTTACTTCTGTGGAAATAAAAGTGAGTCAAAAACTTTGCAGGATGTCAGATATGACTTCTGCTTTGACTATTCATGTAGTGGGTATATTGTAACTATGTGCTTCAGCCTTCCTGGAGTAAGTTGAAAGTAGCCACACTTCCCTAAACAGATCTATTGAAAAAACTAGAGCAGCAACAACAGCAGTAACAACAGAAAATCCTGTGCAAACATAAGGTGCTATAAATATGTCTAGTTAAAGATAATTCATTTCATATTATGGATTTTACTGGCCATATTTTCTTGCATGATACACTTCTAGACATAGAAAATTTATAAGCAGAAATGCATGGATCCATGTAGGAAAACATAATATGTACAGCAACGATAGGTAATGAAGATTAAAGCTGGCTGTTTACCATTGTAGATTGGGAGATAAAAGTCTGGAACAGCTTCCCTTTTATTTTCATTCAGGGTTCAGAGCTACAGCATGAAAGATGCAGAGCCTAGCAGCATCTAGGTGGGTGAATGGGAAGTGTTTATATATGCAAAAAGGCAAGATAGTTCACGTTATGGAAATGAGGCTTTCAGTACAGTTTTGAATAGTGGAGAGTTTATCAAGCCAGGACAAGCAGAATTTCAGTCCTGGGAACCTTTGCTTTACTGGCATGGTTTCATCTCACCTCTAGGCATGCCTGAATATGCCAGAAGGCCAGAGGAACTGGCTCTCAAATGCCTGCCAACTATTTGATTTTTACCTAGACTCTAAATGGCTCCATTTCTTTTTTTTCAACCACCAGTGTGACATAACAGTATGTCGTTCATGCTCTATCTATTGAAGAAATCAATAAAGGCAAAGAAATTAATCTGATATGTCCTACGCACTCTGCTACCAACTCCCTAGTTCCAGTATGCAGCGTATTCTTTGGAGATTTAGGAAACATGTGTCCAAACAAGCTGTAAAGTTTCACTTCCTAAATCACCATTGTGTTTTCTCTGCCATAAGTGAAAGTGCAGCCTACTGACTGGGGCTATTGGAGGATACTGGATTCTACCCCAATACTCCAAGCCTAACTCCAGGGCACTCAACAATATCAGTTTCTTCACTAGGGCCTTATAAAATGCTTTCAGTTCCTCAGGTGGAGGTAGAATATTTGTTTTTAAATTTATTTTTTATTTTTATTTTTTTATTAACATTTTTTGGAGGTAAGAAGTTCTACATGTGGGGACATTCTTCTTAAGCAAGCTAGTTGTTTCAAAGAGATTTCAATATTGTTCCTGATGATAGATTTTAATAATATTATCCAAGTATTATTAAATGAAAAAATTGTTTCTTTTATTATAGTTATTATTTTAAAAATATTTATTTATTTATTCCCTTTTGTTGCCATTGTAGTTATTATTGTTGCTGTTATTGATGTCATCATTGTTGGATAGGACAGAAAGAAGTGAAGAGAAGAAGGGAAGACAGAGGGGGGGAGAGAAAGACACCTATAGACCTGCTTTACCGCCTGTGAAGCAGATCCCCTGTAGGTGGAGAGCTGGGGGCTCGAACCCGGATCCTTACAACTGTTCTTGAACTTTGTGCCACCTGCACTTAACCTGCTGTGCTACCATCTGACTCCCTTTTAAAAATTATTTTTAATGTAATTATTTATAAAATGGAAACACTGGCAAGATCATAGGATAAGAGGGGTACAATTCCCACCATCAGAGCTCTGTATCCTATCCCCTTCCCTGATAGCTTTCCTATTCTTTAACCTCATAGGAGTATTGACCCAGGATGATTATAGGGTGCAGAAGGTAGAAGGTCTGGCTTCTTTAATTGCTTCCCTGCAGAACATGGACATTGATAGTGAGTCAATAAATGAAGCTAGCAAGTAGAAAGACCTAAAAAGACACCTTAAAGTACCTAATGAAAGAGTTTCTACTTAGACCTATATACCCTCCTCACCTACTTCCTATTGCACTTCCTTCAGTCACTCCAAAACTAACCTTATCAAAGTAAGGACTACAAAAGCTGAATAAGAGCAAGAGACTGGCATACTTTAATGATGACACTTTAGTCACTATCAGGCCACCCCATCAGCTGGGGCCCTAGTCGGGGAGTCCTGGGATTCCCACACAAACACAATGAGCCTAGACCTCAAATAGATCCCTCTCTCCATTATCACTTGTCATCTCCATCAAAAACAACATAATTAACCCATCTGGGGGTCCTCATAGGACCTTGCCCTCAATGTGGATCAACAATGGTAGAGAATGTTCCATCCTCCGAAGGGCGGGGGGGGGGGGTTGGATAACTTACTCTATCTAACACCTGAAGAAGATGGGTCTGAAATTAGTGCAACTAAGAATGTTCTTACTGATGGCCACAGAATGCAAGTTTGGACCTACAGGGATGTGGAGGTTACATAAGCTCTTATGCTGAATATGGGCCCCAGATCAGATCAAATCAATGGGGTTTACAGTCAACAATATTTACACACTTTTCTCATATTTGTGAGCTACTCTCTTCCCTGATTCAGCTTTCTAGCCCTTTTTCCAGCCATGACATCATCTCCCCCAGACAAGAACCTGGGTCCACCTTCATATCATATACCAGGCTCAGGCAAAAAGTAATAAAATCATGGGCCCTTTGTAATATACCTAAAATAGACCTACTAGTTATTTCCAAAGTAGAGACCTCAAATACTCATCTGCAATATTCTAGCCTTTAGGTTCATGATTAATCAACAATTTGTATAGATTTATATGTTAACTCTTTTTCAGCCACCAGGTTCCAGATGTTGCCATGATGCCAGCCAGACTTCCCTGGGCAGATGACCCTACCAATGTGTCCTGGAGCTCCACTTCCTCAGAGCCCTGCCCCACTAGGAAAAGAGAGACAGGCTGAGAGTATGGATTGACCTGTCAACACCATGATACAAATTTTTTTAAGTGAGAAGTGAAAGAGTTTCATTACAGAATTTCATCTTGAATCGCTGAACTTACTGAGATGGCTATTTCTAGTCACCCCTGCTTTATGATGTCCAAGGGGTCAAGGACAAGTGGTGGCTATTGGATGAGAGTGAATGTGTATACTTGAGTGTGCACACACATTTTCTTTTTTTAATTTTTAAAAAATACTATTTAGTTTTTATTTGCTGGAAGAGGGAGACATTGATGCAGAAGTGGGAGATATATAGGGAGAAAGAGATATACCTGCAATATTGCTTCACCACTCGTGAAATTTCCCCCTTGCAGGTGGGGACCAGGGTTTGAACCTGCATCCTTCTGCATTTTAACATGTATACTCTATCAAGTGCTCCACTTACTGACCTCTCCCACACATAATTTTTTTTTTTTTTTTTTTTTTAGCAGTGTCATACTCACACATACAGGTCCTGGCTATGGGACTCTTCCCTTTGGATATTTGCCCACTATCTCTCTTTGCCTGTTGTATGATGCTTGCCTGATGTATGTCAGCTTCATGCTACAATATATGGGCTATCTCATCATTTCAAACTGATGCTCCCTAGGTCAGAAAAAGCACAAGCCCTGAAATCAGATTGCCTGGATTTAATTTTGACTCCACCACAGGCATTTAGAGTTTCAGTTCCTTCTTCCCAAAACAGAGGTAGGGATTAAAGATTGCTTTCAAACTTGTTGGGATAATTACATTCTTTACAAGTGTTCGTGCTCAGTATGGATCAACTATTGTTATTAGCTAGGCATTTTTAGTTTTAGATGAACTCTGTATCTATTTGGCTCTAGAACTTTGTGCTCCTTCCTTCTATTTAATTCTGTGTCCCAATCCAGTTGATCTGGGTGTATTATCTGCTTCATTTATAGTCCCCTTGCTTCTTTCCTTAGGGACAGAACTGCTGGGTCTAGAAGAGTTCCTGCTATTCTGTTAGTATTGATATCATGCTCCAGTCTCCAGTAACTCTTAGCACGAAGGAGCCAGGTGACAGTAGAAGTGACTGCTTGGTTTTGTCATCTGCATAAACACTATAGATCACCTCTTGAATGATTTGGTTTTAGAAAAATCAATATTCATTATCAATGTGGCTGAAGTGACTGAATTGGCTGGCTCTTGTTCCACTCATTACTCATCAACTAATTGATGGGATGCCCTTTCAGTACCCATTTCACAAACAGTTATCCCAATTCCAGCCAAGTAGACATTAGACTACTTTTGTCTCCAGCCAAGGTTTAAATTTCTACCATTATGTGTCTTAGTTTTTTTTTTTTTTTTTATGCCCTTTTTGGAGAACCCTCACTCAGTTATTAGCTTGTAAAATTGTCTGCTATCCAAAGCCAAGTGATTTCTCTGTACTGTAGGTTAGAGATCAGGCTTTTGGAACCTTGAGGAAGAAGACAACAAAGCTGAGCAAATTTATTTTCTGTTCGTACAGTTTTGGTGGCTGGAGGATTTCCTCTCTTGTAATACTTTTTAAGATATATTTTGGCACTCAAAAGAATGGGAGAGTAAAAAAAAGCAGGGCTAAGTAGTGAAGAAAATTGCTTAATGTGAGCAAAAAAATAAAAGCTTGAAAAGATTCTTTTTCTTATGAACAAGGTATGGCAAGAAGATTTTATTTTCAGATGAATAAATCTTACCCTGTCCTTTAACAATAAGTAAATAAGAAACCTAAATCTTCATTAATTCTGAATACCTGTGCTGTTTCACTATAACCAGTAGTGTGCTCTTTTGTCCCATGAATGAACTAAAGACAGGGGCTTATTTTAGCATGAAATATACTGATTTTGCTGGATTTGATTACATTCTCATGCTGCTATAAAAGTCTTTTCATGTTCAAATTCCACTGTGTTTTCAATGTCAGGCTGTTTTTCTTTCTAAAGGAAAGGGTCCCCTGTGGAAGTTTATGAAAGCTGACACATTTTCTTTTCCTTCTTTTTTCTTTTTTTGGTAAAATATCCTTTTGAAACCATATGGTTTATCAGTAAGAACATATTTTTGGACCTTTTAAAATGAGTATTATGAAATTAATGTGAGGTGATTGTAGAAAAGTGAACACTATTGACTCAGTAGGGCAGAATGCCTGTTCTCCTGTGGTTGTTAATCCTTTTAATTTCCTGAAAAAGGCATTTTTAGATAATTAGGAAAGGTATGAAGCAAAAACACTTATCAAAAGAGGTTATCTAACACAAGCATGGCAGTCAGTTGTCAAAGTTAAATATACCCATTTCTTTCTCCCTAAAGCCATTAGATCTATTACCACCTAATTGCTTGGAAAATTCATTTTCTTTTTTTCTCAAATCACAGCCTTAATTGAGGTCTGAAAACTCACCAAGTGCCTCTTAAATCAGTAAACCTAACTTAAAAAAATTCTTCTGTAATTTATCTTTGTGGCCCAAGGCATTTTTTCTTCCCTTTGAGACAGTTATGGCAGTTGGTACAAGTAGAAAAACCTCTTACTCAGAGAAATGAGAACTGGGTTGCATGCTTCACTGTTTATGACCATGAACATTGAGGACAAAAGCTCAAAGCAAAATCAACAGATATTGACAAAAGCCTATTATTTAATCATGTTAAAACCAAAGTATTTCTGACCAAATTACATGGATATTTTATCCTACATGTCAAGATGAGAAAAACAAATCTATTTTCCACACCAGCCATGGAAATCTGCCATTAATACAGCTTTCAGCAAAAGTATCACATGTGTAGTATATACAACCTTATTCCTCATTTGTAAACCCTGAAGAATGTACTTAACCAGAAATAATTTTAAATACTTGTTTGTGACATTCAAACATCAGTAATGATTAATATCCAAGTCTGAAACCAGAATTAAATTTACTTACATAAAAAGGATAAGGACAAATGTGATTTAAAAAGGTGAGTCTAGAAGCAATCAACTAAGTTAGAGTTGTTATTTCAAGTACTTGCCTTACAGAGTGAAGAAATAACTCACTTAATAGGGGGCGTGCCTTGTTATTTGCATGACTCTCGTTTGAAACCCATATTGCCTGGGAGGGGGGAGCAGTGCTATCTGTCTGTGGTGTCTCTTTCTTCCTCTGCCTCTTTGTCTAAAAGAAGAAAGCCACCCAGAAGTAGTGAAATTGCATATACTTGAGACTTAGACTTGGCAAAACAAGAACAAAAAAACAAAACAAGAACAACAACACAACAACAACAAACAAAGACAGACAAATAAATCTCCCCAGGAAGCATTGATAAAATTGAAAACTCCACCAGTTTTCAAAATGTTTTTGAGACTCCTCTATCAGAAGTGCCTCAGAATTAGTTTTTTTGACCTGTTTCTCTTTAGTGATTTTTAAATTGTTATTGCTATGATTTCACTGCTCTCAGTCACAAAGATAGAGACAGAGGAAGAGAGGGAAAGACATCACAAAACTGAAGTGTGTGGGGCTGGGCCCGAATCTGGGCTGTGTACATGATAGACTAGGCACCTTTCTAGTAGGGACTGGAGGCTAGAAACCCAGGTCTGCTTTTTTTTTTTTTTTTTTTTTTTGTCTCCAAGGTTATCTCTGGGGCACTGTGCCTATACTACGAATGCTCCTGGTGGCATCTTTTTTCCATTCTTGTTGTTGGTTATTATTGTTATTGTTGCTACTATTGTTGTGTTGGATAGGACAGAGAAAGATTGAGAGAGGAGGGGAAGACAGAGGGGGAGAGAAAGATAGACACTTGCAGACCCGCTTGCTTCATTGCTTGTGAAGTGACCCCCTGCAGGTAGGGGGCGAGGGTCTTGAATGGGATCCAAACTCCAGTCCTTAGGCTTCACACTCTGTGCTCTTAACCTGGTGCACAAGCTGCTCTCCTACCCCACCCAAGTCTTCATTTTAACATGTGCTCAACTGGGTGTGATGTCCAAATCCTCACTACTACATTTTTTTTTTTTTACAAGTATAGTAAGAACTGTATTTGTTTTTATTCTAGTTCTTTAATTTCTTTTTTATATAATAATGACTAACAAGATTGTAAGATAATAGGGGTACATTTCCACACAGTTTCCAAGACCAGAGTCTATTCTATCTCTTCCATTGGAAAGCTTCCTACTTTTTATTCCTCTCTGGGAGTATGAACTAAAATTCTTTGTGGGATGCAGAAGGTGGAAGGTCTGGCTTCTGTAATTGCTTCTCCATTGGACATGAATATTGCTTTTCCAGCTTTTGTAGTCCTTTCTTTATCTGATGAGCCTGGATTTTCTCAGGGAAATACTTTTATAGAGAAAAGGCACAAGTAAGGAAATGATTGACTGGTTATAGCAGAAGGGCTAGTTGACTTTTTGTGATTGCCTATCCTTATTACCTTGAGGTATTTACTGGCTTAGGTTTTATTTGCCTACTATGTCAGCCACAATAGCATGAGAATTTTATCAGTTTACTGACCCCTTGTCTAGCTGGTTCACATTCCCCCCTCTTTTGACCATCTTTTCATGTTAAATGCTGATAATAATGTCACTCTTGGTCACCATCAGAATTAAGTTGTTCATGTTTCATTGTGAGACTCAAGAGTATAATGTCAGATCCATGGGAGAGTTGTTTGTGTGGTTCATCCCACTGACTTGCTAATATTTTTATACGACAACAAAAACTCCCTAAAATTGTAGGTTTTTTTTTTTTTTCTGTAGGGTAGAAACTGTGCTATGATGTTATTACACATAGATTAGTAAGTTTCAAAGCTTTTCCCTGATGTGGAAAATAATAAGAACTATCATTCACTGTAAGTGTTTTATAGCTGTTACCACCAGGTTTGCCCAGAACTGCTTCAAATTTGGCATAGAAAGTTCACAGTGGGGGTGGGTGGGTAGGATGGGACACAGTCTTTGGGTTGTGGGAATGGTGTTTATGTACACTCCTATTAAATTGTAGTCATAGAAATCACTATTTAATTAATATGAGGGGGGAAATTGATTGTATATCTCGAACTTTTTAAAACACAGACTGAGTCTTTTTAATACATAAGCTGAGTCTTTGATATGTTGACTCTCTCAAAAGCCTAGACCAGGTAGAACAGAAGCAACTGGTGGCACAGCTATAAACAAGATGCTGGGTATTATACAGCAAACCCTAACAAAAGGACCTTTCAGAGCAAACCCAATTACCAAATAATGTGACGATAGCAATTAACTATTCATTGTCTTCTTGAACCCTAAGACAGCAGGAACCTCACATTTCCACTATAGAGCCTATATTTCCCTCCAGTCCTGGAACCTTAGGGTGGGGCGCACTTTCATGCATGCTTCTCTCAATTCATATCAAATAATATTGCATCTGCGGATAGCAACCTAATCAACACAACAAGTGCTACCCCAGCATGCTTCACCTCAGACTGTGTCCAGAGACTTCAGGTGTGGAATGACAACCCTTCAGCTTCAATACTCCGGTGAGACCTTTCCTTTCGTAGTATTCTCTAAATCCATTCCAGGTGGTTCACTTCCTAACAAAGTCCTAAAACCTAGATATAGAACCAGGTCCCCTGAGATAGAGCATATGTTCACACATATCCACAAACCAGGGCAAAATATATACCTGAAAGCAGAAGTACACAATAGTCTGCAGTGAGTACCCCCCAACACTTCATCTGCACTATTCCAGCCTTCATGTCCATAATGGTTCAACAATTTGTTTGGCTTTGTATATTAATTCTCTTTTCAGCCACCAGGTTCCAGATGCTAGCATGATGCTGACCAGACTTCCCTGGACAGATGACCCCACCAATGAGTCCTGGAGCTCCGCTTTCCCAGAGCACCACCATATTAGGGAAAGAGAGAGGCAGACTGGGAGTATGGATCGACCAGTCAATGCCCATGTTCAGCTGGGATTACAGAAGCCAAACCTTCCACTTTCTGCAACCCAGAATGACCTTGGGTCCATACTCCCAGAGGGATAGAGAATGGGAAAGCTATCGGGGGGAGGGGATGGGATATAGAGATCTGGTGGTGGGAATTGTGTGGAGTTGTACCCCTCCTATCCTATGGTTTTGTTAATGTCTCCTTTTTTAAATAAATAAATAAGAAAGTTCCACATTCCAGAAAGTTCCTTAGCTCTCTACTATGCTGACCTGGGAGTCACTTTTAATTCAAGAGTTCCCTCCAACCTATGTGACCTTGGTTTTACCTTTTACCCTCATTTTACTTATTTGTAAAATGGTAATGATAACTAGTCTTTATTGTTGTGAATATTCAGTAATATGTTTCATTTTTATGGATTCTATGTGCACATTATTAGTGCTTAATCACTATTAGCTAAAACTAGGATGTATAGTAATTCTATCACAAAGAAGTGTTTATCAACATATTCAAGCTTTTTAAAAAATCTCCTAGCACATTAAGCCAACTTCAGCTATGTGTGGCAATCAATTTTGTGGCTCATTAAAGATTTCTAGTTCTTTGGTATCATGGTAGAAATGATTCTGAGTTTGACTTAGTTTGGTCAGGGAAGTGGGATAATCTTTCTCTCTCTCTCTCTCTCTCTCTCTCTCAGCTTCAGGAGACCTACAAAACAAGTGGTTTGACATCTCAGTGGAAGTTGTAATAACCATCTCATGGAGCATCTTAATCTTTTCCCCAGAAACATCCCAGACAATGGTTGGTATTTTTCAAGGTCCTAAAATAAGGGCAAAAAATGAGCAGAGCATTTAGTAGACCTGTGACAAACATGAAATATGAGCAAGAAGCCTTTATTTCTTTAAGCTCTTGAAGATTTTGTATGAGTTTTGTTACTATAGCATGCATTACCCTATATGCCATGGAAGTCACTGGTATTTCCTTAACTCAGCTACTAATGAATTCAAAATATAAATTTAATTTGAATTTGGTTAGGTTTTCATTTTTGTTAAAGAACAGGTTGACTCTGCACGGTTTATCATGGTTAATTGCATTTGCAGTGTACTTTGTACTCTATTTGCCTTGTATTTGTTTGATGTTTATATGTAATGTCTACAGTTGTATAAGCATTCACAACTCTTGTTGCACATTCGACTCTTTTGGGAGCTTCTGAAATATGTCCACATCTAGATTCTAACCCAGATTATTGTTTATCAAAACTCCCCAGGTGATTCCAATGTGCTGCTAGTGGTGTGACCCTGCATCAGATCATTAACTCCTTAATGACGGACTGTGACCTGAAATTGCGAGATCTTCTCTTTTGGTCTATTGTAAATGGGAGCACAGGGCCATGGAGGCACCATGAAGAAATACAACTAAAATAGCTTAATGGAGGGCAGCAGAAAGTTACACCATATTTTTTATGTGACACTAACCAATTGAGAACAAACATCTTTCAGGAAGAATAAATCAGAGATATAGGTGTCACTTAAATACTGTAGAACTGAGCATGATACAAATGTCCATGTCATCAAGAGAATAAAGTCTCCTTAAGAAAGGAAGGAATCATTTATTTGAAAGCACATTTAGGAAAGTTCTCCACATTTGAAAAAAAAATGATACAAATCTATAGGTGAAGTGGACAACTCATTTTGTGTGGCGATGTCTTATTTTCTACTGTTTCTTTGCTTTCACTTCTATTTTTATATTTTATTATTAATGAAAGAGTGGTACAGAGAGAAAGAGATAGAGACCAAAAAACTGCTCAGCTTGGGCATATGTTGGTGTGAAGGATTGAATCTGGGATCTCAGAGCCTCTGGTATGAGACTCTGTTTGCTTAACCATTATATTATCTCTTCCAGTGCCTTTGTAGTCACTTTTTTTTTAAATTAGTGATTTAATACTGTTTTACAAAATTATAAGATAACAGATGTATAATTTCACACCGTTCCCACCACTATAGTTCTGTAATCTCACTCCCTCCATTGGAAACTGCAGTAGGTTTCCAAAGACCACAGATAGGGGCTGATTATTATTTCTATATCCATCTATCATCTATCTATCTATCTCTCTTAATTATTTTTGCCCATATATTCTATGGTCCTGAATTTTCTTCCTTTTTATTTTTAATTTTTTAAAAATTGCCTTCGTTTATTTATTGGATAGAAACATTGAGAAACTGAGAGGAGAGGGGGAGGTAGATAGGGAGAGAAACAGAGAGATACCTGCAGTACTGCTTCACCACCCGCAAAGCTTTTCCCCTGCAGGTGGGGAGCAGGGGCTTGAACCTGGGTCCTTGTGCATTGCAATATGTGAGCTTAACCAGGTGTGCCACTACCCACCCCCCTTTCTCTTCCTTTCTAAGTCACTTCTACACCTATTAGTAGTTTAGAATAGCTTCCCATTCTTCCCTTCCTCTCTCTGGGTCCTAATGGATTTGGGGTTCATGCCCTCTAGTCATCTTCGTCTAACATTTTTCCCCTTTATAAGTATGAACCTTTTTTTTTTTTTTTTTTGTGGTGCAGATGGTGGGAGTTCTGGTTTTTGTAATTGCTGGAAGGGCATTGGCAGGCTGAGCCAAACCCCCAGGGCATTTCTTTCTTTTCTGAGTGGGGTAGGGCTCTGGATAGGTGAGGTTTCAGGACACACTGGTGAGGTCCACTGCCCAGGGATTTCAGGATGGAATCATAGTAGCATCTGAAACTTGGTGCTAAAGGGAAGTAAGGCATCAAGTAGGGCAAACTGTTTAATAGATAAGAACAACAAAATAGAAATAGAGCAGGTGATAATAGGGATTGAGGGAAGTGAAGTAAGGGTTATGAGAGGAGGGTGTCTTGGCCTAAGTAGTAAGTATTGGCATTGTGACACTGGTTGCACTGATTTAATTGAGGTCAGCAGAGGCAGTATAATAGGGAAAGGGATTGAGGGGGAGAGTCATCAAGAAATATAAGCACACTGAGCAGAACTTGGACTGTAGTTGGTGTATTGCACCAAAGTAAAAGACTCTGGGGTAGTGGGGGAAGGGTTTGGGTCCTGGAGCATGATGGCAGAGGAGGACGTAATGGGGGTTGTATTGTTATGTGGAAATGTTATATATGTACAAACTATTGTATTTTACTGTTGACTATAAATCATTAATCCCCCAATAAAGAAATAAAAAAATAAAACAGAATTTAGAATTTAAAAAATAAAAGAGAGAAATATAAGCACACAAAGCAGAACTTGGACTGGAGTTGGATTATTGCACCAATGTAAAAGAATCTGGGGTGGGGGAATTGTTTAGGTCCTAGAACATGACGGTGGAGTGGGACCTAGGTGGAAGGTTAAATTGTTAGGTGTAGGGGCCAGGCAATGGTGCACATGGTTAATGCACATACTAAATTATTATGTGGAAAACTGAGAAATATTACACTTTTTTTCTTTTTTATTTAAGAAAGGATTAACAAAACCATAGGGTAGGAGGGGTACAATTCCACACAATTCCACCACCCAATCTCCATATCCCATCCCCTCCCCTGATAGCTTTCCCATTCTCTATCCCTCTGGGAGCATGGACCCAGGGTCATTGTGGGTTGCAGAAGGTAGAAGGTCTGGCTTCTGTAATTGCTTCCCCGCTGAACATGGGCGTTGACTGGTTGGTCCATACTCCCAGTCTGCCTCTCTCTTTCCCTAGTAGGGTGGGTCTCTGGAGAAGCGGAGCTCCAGGACACATTGGTGGGGTCTTCAGTCTAGGGAAGCCTGGCTGGCATCCTGATGACATCTGGAACCTGGTGACTGAAAAGAGAGTTAACATATGAAGTCAAACAAATTGTTGAACAATCATGGACCCAAAGCTTGGAATAGTGGAGAGGAAGTGTTAGGGGGGTACTCACTGCAAACTCTAGTGTACTTCTGCTTTCAGGTATATATTTTGCAGTAGTTTATGGATACGTGTGAACATATGCTCTCTCTCACAGAAACTGGTGTATGGTTTTGGCACTTTGTTAGAAAGTGAACCACCTGAGATGGAATTAGAATATACTATGAAAGGAAATGTCTCACCCGAGTAATGAAGCTGAAGGGTTGTCATTCCACACGTGCAGTCTCTGGACACAGTCTGAAGTGAAGCATGTTGAAGTGGCAATCGTTGTGAGAAATATTATACTTGTACCAACTACTGTATTTTACTGTTGACTTTAAGTCATTATTCCCCTCAAAAGAAAGAAAAAAAAATACAGTCAAAGACCCAGAAGTCCTGAGACTGGGAAAAATATGGATTTTAAAGAGAATGGGGAAGGTTCCTTATGGTCTCATAGATTTTATAAAGGCAATAGATAATAATTATTATAACCATATTTTTTGGGAGCTTGTTTTTCTTTGAATATCTCGTAGTTAGGATTTACTGTAGTACACTTGTCCTTACCAAACTTTATGTCATTTATTGATATCTATTAATATCTAATAACAACATATTAGATATTGAGAGGATCAAATGATTCTGACCTATCTGGTATAAGCTTGTAGGTAACTTAGTATTTTAAAAAATGTTATTTTTAGAATGCTTTAACAAATTCAACCCAGTGTGAGAATTCATTCATTTTACCAATTTGAAATATCAAATGCTTAGGAATATATTCAGAACTAAAATTTAGGCAGTTAAAGAACATGAAATATTGAGTCTAATATCTGGTCCAGTACTTTTATTGTTGGGAAAATTCTTGATAACTGCTTCTCTCTTTCTTCTTCTTCTTTTTTTTTTTTTGTCTGTGATTGACCTGTTCATGTTTTCTAGTTCCTCTTGGTTTAATTTTGGAGGTTTATAGGTTTCTAGGAACTTGTTCATAGAATCCTTGCATGATAGTTTGGGTTTCTGTGGTGTCTGTTGTGATATTTTGTCAGGCTGCGTTGCGGAGAAGAGAGAGAAGAGATTTGGAGCGAAGAGAGAACACAAATCTTTATTTGTGCTGGCACCTCAGAGTTGGGTGAGAGAGAAACAGGTTGGGCCACGTGGAGGTAGCAAAAATGGCCACCTCATGCAGTAACTTTTCCTGTATCTAAACACCGAAGTGAAGAAGCCAGCAAGAGAGAGAGGTGTGGAAGAAGAAGAGCTTTTATGGGAGTAGCTCTCACGAGAATGGGAAGGGGGAGGAGTAACCATAGCACTCCAGGGTAGGATAATAACTCTCATGAGAATGGGAAGGGGGAGGAGCAACCAGAGCACTGCAACCATTTTGGGGAATAGACAGTGCCCTGAGGGCACAACATGGTGGAATAGGCGCTCCGAGAATGTCCCAACTCTCGCGGGAACTAGCAATAGACTGAGGGGTCAACATGGCAGATGTGACTGCATCTGCATAATTTCCCAGCATCTTCCCCTTTCCTTTTATCTAATGGCCAAGGCAACAGTCTGTAAAGTCTATGAACTACTCAGGGTGAGTCTATGAACAACCAGCAACGTGAAGGGAAGGAAGCTGCTGTAAAATTGTCTAAAGTGTCCAAAGGGTATATCAGCAAGTCCGATAGAAGTCTCAGTCCAAAGTAGGTGACTAAGGGGAGAAATGGCAGGGGATGAAACGCTGCATGAGGAAGGTCAGCTGCTGGAATTCTGCTTTTCTGTAGAGAGTGAGCTAGAACCGACAAAACATGACAGGTAAAGCAGAAGCAGGAAAGGCAGACAGGCAGTAAAAAAGTCCTGTCCTTAGAGTCTGTGAATCAGGTTCTTTAGATCACGTCAAGTGACTCTAGGGTTTCAGGGGGTGTGCCACTGTAGTCGTGCCATCTAGTTGGTGATGTCAGAGTGTTCAGGGGTCCAGATGTTTTTTTTCTTTTTTCTTTCCAGGATTCCTGTGAAAGAAACACAATCTGCTTCTCGTGGTTAGCAGGGCATCTGATTTGAAATTTCTATTTATTTATTTATTTTATTATAGAAAAAGAGGTTTGGTGCCTTAGCCAACTGAGTATTGGGGGGATGTAGCTTTCCTATTTATTTATTATTATTATTATTATATTATTTGTCATGGTAATCAGCCATTATCTGGAAGGTCCTGGGTGATTCACAGGGAAAAAGAACTTATCTTTTCTCTTTTCCCTGGGACCACCAACATGGGCCGTGTCCGCACGAAGACTGTGAAGAAGGCGGCACGGGTGATCATCGAGAAGTACTATATGCACCTGGTCAACGACTTCCACACCAACAAGCGTGTGTGCGAGGAGATCGCCATCATCCCCAGCAAGAAGCTTCGCAACAAGATCGCGGGCTACGTCATGCACCTCATGAAGCGCATCCAGAGGGGCCCGCTGCGTGGCATCTCCATCAAGCTGCAGGAGGAGGAGAGGGAGCGCAGGGACAACTACGTGCCCGAGGTCTCAGCCCTGGACCAGGAGATCATCGAAGTCAACCCCGACACAAAGGAGATGCTGAAGCTGCTGGATTTCGGCAGCCTGTCCAACCTGCAGGTCACACAGCCTACAGTGGGGATGAACTTCAAGACTCCGCATGGAGCCGTGTGAGCCTCTGCTGTGCCCTCGTGTTTTCAATAAACCACAGACAAAAAAAAAAAAAGAACTTATCTTTTAACAAAGACTCTAAGGTGTAGGGAAGCAGGAACTTATCTTTTAACAGACTCTATGGCCATGCCAATAGCAACCTTGAGGGCACATATGGCTCCCCACATGTCCCCCTTTCTTATATGTATATATATATATATATATATATATATATATATATATATATATATATATATATATACACATATATATATACACACACATATATATATGTATATATATATATAAGGGCGCATGTTTTGATGTTTGGCGGACTTTATTTTGTGGCAGAGTGGACTGTGCCTGTCTTAGGTTGGGGATCAGCCTTCTGTCTTACCCATCACTGGAACACCTGGTCATTTTTGCCCAGTAGTACCAGGTGCCCTGTCTTAGGTTGACTGGATAGCGCTAGTTTCCCCTTTACCCGTAATTGGCTAGCCAGCCCTCTACATGGTGGATGTTCTGATGGAGGGGGGCAAATCCTCTGCAGCAACTCCATATTCTGCCATGTCCAGCCTATGATAGTGAGCTTGTATAGGCTGCATCTTTATGGCATCAATCTGTTGCTGCAAAAAGGCCATGAGCTTGTTAAGAATTATAGGACCTACTGTGAGCAGAAGAAGTAAAACAAGCAAGGGTCCCACAACTGAGGGTAGCCAGGTAAGGAAGGGGGAATTTATCCATTGGTATGAAGAGGTGGGATCATATCTCAAGTCTAAGGGAAGCATTCAGTGGATGTGATGTCCAGGGGAACAGCCATTTGTCTTTTGGGGTAGTAAAGGATGTCTGTGGCATGGTTGATGTTATAAAGGGAAACATCTTTAAATTGTTGGCTGACAAAGGCAGGCCTATGGTGGCAAGACAAGATACACCAGTTAAGTGTACAAGAATATGTGAATGTTGTTAATTCACATAAGTTGTATATGGAGGAACTTCTTATAGTTTTATACCTTTTATATGAGTAGATGCTTCTTCATGTGAAGGCTCTGACATAGTTGTAGTCAATTAGTTGTGAAAAAAAAACTTTTAACAAGTTAGAAGTTTACTATAATTGATGATTCAATTATAATTGGTTTAAGTATCTTTATAATTTTGTTAAAAGGCGGCCATTTTTGCTACCTCCACGTGGCCCAACCTGTTTCTCTCTCACCCAACTCTGAGGTGCCAGCACAAATAAAGATTTGTGTTCTCTCTTCGCTCCGAATCTCCTCTCTTCTTCGCGGTGCAGCCTGACAAAATATCACAACAGACACCACAGAAATCCAAAATATCATGCAAGGATTCTATGAACAAGTTCCTAGAAACCTATAAACCTCCAAAATTAAACCAAGAGGAACTAGAAAACATGAACAGGTCAATCACAGACAAAAAAAAAAAATTCAAAAAGCTAGAAGGAAATAAGAAAGAGAAAAACATTCAAATACTAATCAATGCCTTAATCACAGGAGTGAGGAAAGCTTTTGAAGGAAATATTATCATAAATGGGGAAACAACAAATGACACTTAGAAAGAAAACATAAACAATCTCAAAGTAATTAGCTATAAGTTCAAATAACTGAATTAAGAGCCAGCTAGCAGAACATACTAACACAGTATCTGAAAAGGGTGAGCAAAATAGTTAAACTAAGGGAAACAGCCTATGGAAGTAAGAGCAGAATAACTGAGGCAGAAAACAGATCATAGCTAAGGCAGTACTAAGAGGGAAAATTCATAGCCATCCAGGCATACATTAGAAAACAAGAAAAATATGCAGCTATTAAGAACAATGAGCCCACCTTATCAGACCCATCTTGGACAGAGCTAGAAGGAATTATGTTAAGTGAGCTAAGTCAGAAAGATAAAGATGAGTATGGGATGTCCCCACTCATCAACAGAAGTTGAGAAAGAAGAACAGAAAGGGAAACTAAAGGCAGGATCTGATTAAATCGAGAGCAGGGCACCAATGTAAAAACACTATGGTGAAGGGGAGGGTGGCCATTGGGCTTCCTGGCATGGTGGAGTGTGGGCGTGCGGGGGTTGGTGGTGGGGATGGGACACAGTCTTTTGATGGTGGGAGTGGTGTTTATGTACAATCCTATTAAAGTGTAAACATTATATAAACCACTATTTAATTAATATGAGAGGAAAAAACTGATGATATGTCTAGAACTTCTTAAAACACAGACTGAGTCTTTTTAATACATAGGCTGCCTTTTTCTGGACTTTTGTCCTGGTTCATTTCTGCAGTGCTTCTTTTTGGTTTGACCATTATATTTAGTGTCTTGAAATTTGTGTCTTGGGTTTTGCTGTCAGGTATGGAGGTATGGTGTAAAGTGGCCTCCGGTTTGTTAGTTCCTGGGCCCCTAAAATCAGTCATCGGTGTGTCTCAGGAATGGGTGAAGCTCTTATTCTAGTGGTGACTCCATTGCCTTTGGAAGATGAGAGGTATTCAAATTGAAAAGAGAAATAGACAACTGGAACAGCAATATGACACCCACTACACTGAGCATGGCTCCTTAACTCTTGGAGGGTCCCTCTCTCACACCTTTTCAATGCTCTGATTATGCTTGTTTAGGTCTACTTGTGGTTAATTGTGTTACTTAAGAGGTGATTGTTGTAAATTTGAACAGTTATTAATGTTTTAATTCAATACCTGAGGTGAAGCAAGGTAGTTGCTAAACTGTTAGCTGTGAAGTTACCTGGAAATTATTTTTCCAGTTTGCCCTGGGAGCTTAACAATAGGTAGATTCATCAGTTAATCAGTCACTAGTGACTAAGAGAAAACAGTGATAAGGTATGAAAGTAAGAGTGATAAGATAAGAGCGATAACAGAGATAACAGAGGTCAGTTAAGGGAGGAAATAGATACTAAGAAAGGGAAATGCTTTGATTACACAAGTATGTGACAGATTGGGGCTGGATCCAAAATTTTCTTCCTTAGTTTCATTAGCTAAATCTAAACTCTACCAGGCATTATATTGACATCCAGTGGTCTTGGAGAGATGAGCTCTTCTTTGGTCTTCTTCTGCCACCAGTAATGTGTTCAGCTGCTTCACTTTTATTTCGAAGCCAGCCTCACCAAATGTCTTTTTGAGGATCTCTTTGCCACCCCTTTCCCATCCACTGGCCACAGGTATCTGTACTCACCTGTGACTTAGTAAATTTCTGAAGAAACCCTGGTGTTATTTTGTTGAGTTTTTCAGGTGATTTTTTCTTTCACTACTTTTTCTAGTTTCCCAGGAGAGTGGTCTGAAACAGCTCTTACACCATACTTGCACCTCCAAAGTCTCTTTGCTTCACTTTTAACAGACCTCAGATATCTCAAGGTTGGATCAGTTTTATTACTTGATAGTTACTGTCTTCTTCAACTGACATACATACTATGTACAGGCTCGAGGGTTTCATTTCTGTTTTTATCTTCATTTGTGCTAATGAGTAGCTCTTTGATTCTGAATCCTGGTGATCATGTGGAATCAGCTCTGTATGAGACTGGAGAAGACAAGACTCGCTCTTTGTTGCTTTGCCCACCTGGAATGTTTCTATTTTTAGTTCAACCTGCCAGCTCATGCCCATCCAGGCTCAGCAAAGGCTGAAAGAAAGCAAGAGTCCCTGCTTTGTGCAGCTTTTGTTGGTCTCCTTGTCCTTTTGATGACTGTAAGCTGATTGAGAGCTGCGGTACTCCAGGTGGAATCCTTTGCTTCTCTCTCTGACTTCCTAACTTTCCCACCTTCTCGGAGGGCTTAAATAAACCACAGGAAGAAGTTAATTGGAAATACAAATTTATAGTTAATCATTCATGTTGCAGCACCATATCCAAATAATCTAAAGTAACAGGAGCTCTCTCAGGGTCATTGAAATGTGCAAAGTTATCTTTCCAATGCATTTTAAAAGTCTAGATGAATTGCATGTCATATAAATGCATTATAAAAGATTCCAATTGAGTTATTGGATTAAACGAACCTTTCAAAACCTTTCAGAGAAAAAGAGGTGGTATTTGGTGTGATGGAATAGTCAATGCTTGACTTCATACTTACATGAAACAGCTATCTTCAAGGAAGACTTTGCTTAAAAAAAGAAAATAAAAGAAATAAACCAATGAACTCCTGGCTGTATCAAATATATCATAATTGTTTTTAATTGCAGAATATCTAGGATATTCTCAGGAAGAAAAACATTAAATAAACTCTTGTCTTTTGTGATCCACAACTAAAATGATAAAAAGATATTCAATCTCTTTCACTATCCAACATCTCTTATTACTCACTAAATGATTGATTATTCACATGCTGAAAGCTGTCTGGATTTCTTTCTTCTCTCTAATAGCAAGCATCACATTATGCTAATGTCAGAATTAACAGGAAGCTAAAAGCCAATCTCTGACCAGTGAACTAGTACAGAAGAATGAGAATAGACATGATAAACATATAACAAAGTATGTAATTTTATTTATTCTTTAATTTTCACTATTATCAACCTATGCTTTAGAAAATTATTTTAAAAGAATCTACCAGTCTGATAGTGCCAGATAGTGGTGTACTTTGTTGAATGTATACATTACCATGTGCAAGGACCTAAGTTCAGGTCCCTGCTCCCTACCTACAGGGGGATGCTTCACTAGTGGTGAAATAGGTCTGCAAGTATCATTCTCTCTCCTCTGTCTTTTCTCTCCTCTCAATTTCTATCTATCCTATCAAATAAAATAGGGAAAAGAAGAAGGAGAAGGAGAGGAAGAAAGAGGAAGAAAAAGGAGGAGGAGGAGGAAGAGGAGAAGAGGAAGAAGAAGGAGAAGGAGGAGAAGGAGAAGAAGAAGAAGAAGAAGGAGGAAAAGATTAGCTGCCGGGACCAGAGGATTAATAGTGCCAGTGCTGTACCCCAACGATAACCCTGGTGACAATAAACAGCAACACAACAACAACAACAACAACCTACCAGTTTGGAATCCTTTTAATTAGTAGGCTTTATAGTGAACTAGGAGTTAAGAATTTAAAGTCACTCTTAGAGGTGCTTAATTTTATTTGAATGATGTTCTACAGTTACCTATGGGAATAACTGAGTCTCTGATCCCCATTGCCTAAATTCCCAAGTACACTTCTCTACTGTCTTTCTTTTCCTTATCTCACTTTTAGTTTCCTGTGTCTCTGTTTCTACTGATTCGTCTTGGATATCCTCAGTTTGCTCTTCAAATTTAAGGTAATATTTTGTTCAGATATTCTTGCCTGCTTATTCTTCACTTGTTATGTCCATACTAGGATATATATCAAAGTACCTCCAGTTTGGGACCCTGTTCCTACTAAAATATTGTTTTTGATAGTAATAATGGTAAGCTAAACTAAATGTAAAGTCAACTTTGTGTATGCCAAAATGGCTCTGCAAAACATTGGATTTTTTGGATAAAGTTTGTATTGTTATTTATAACTGGACATTGTGAAAAAAATATTGTAGCCACTGACAAAGTTTACAACAATTTTTCTCTCTTCAAACCCACAATTCAAAATTTCATTGAACAACTACCATGTGCCACATATTGACTTTATTTCTCTCAGGTAATTTTTCCAGTCTAATCCCACTTGAATGGAGTCCTAGAGTTTCTTGTAGGGGGCAGGCAGGAAGAGTAAATTAGCTGGTTTCTTTCATGCCAGTGGTTTTTGTGGCAGAACGGAGGTGACCGTATAACTCAGAGTCTCAGAAAAAACCACCAGGCCAGGACAAATGAATCCAACATGATAAGTTGGGTACAAACCAGATTATGAGGCCTGGAGGAGACAGAAAGAGATCAGGTCATAAATCTTACCAGTTGCCAATTTTAACAGTTGATGCTAGCCTAAACTAACACCCAGGGACAGTTGCAGTGATTCTCCTGTGATTGCTAGTCCAGAGAAGAGCAGATGGAGACTATAAACCCCATGTCTCTTTCTCTACTGTCAGGAGAACAAAGGAAACATAACCAGATTTCTCTCAAAGGAGAGAATGAAGTGAGAAAGCATATGAAATACTGGATATTTATGCAAAAGACTGAGTTCTGTAGAAATAATTGCTTTAATTTATAAGACACAAGTAAACTCAGTTTTTGTTACCACTCAGTAGGTGGGTGTTAATGAGGAATTTTAGATTGGCTACAGAGAATATAAAGCAACTGAATTTTTTCTATACACTTGTGTGAAGTAAAAGGCATTTTGGAATTGTGTGTGTGTGTGTGTATGTGTATGTGTGTGTAGGGAAGTTTGTGGAGCAAGGACCTTTTACAAACTTCAGAGAGGAAGTGGTGGTAATGAAAAAAAATTAGAACAGGTTATTGAGTGGTTCTGAAGAACAGCAATCAGTGACCTCCACCCTCAACTTGCTCCCTTTCTGTAGGAATAAAGACATCAATTATACATTTCTACTAGATAATAGAATGGGAGGACTTACTAGTAATAAAACAACACATAGTAAGGGTGTACAAAATTATTAACTTGATTCTGAGAATCATGAAATTATTGAAGAAGTGGTATTCTGACATATAAGTAGACTTCATTAAAAAAATCACTTTATGGGGGGATAATGATTTACAAGTTATTGCCACAAGCTTTCTTTTTTTTTTCACATATACTTATCTCCCTATCACAAGTGTCTGCATGCCACACTCACCAACACCGAAGTCTAGTTTTACCATAGTGCACTGGGCCTCCAATTCTCATTGAACCCTCTTATACATCCACCCCTAAATTTGTTGCAATAAACCATAGCTAGTCTAAGTCTCAGCCTAATTATTCCCCCACTATTTTTAAGTCCCACCTATGAGTGAGATCCAGTTTTCATCCTTATTCTTATTTACTTTACTTAACACAATTGCTAGAAGTTCCAGCCAAGCTGTAGTAAAAGAAAAGACTCCATCATTTCTAAGCTTAGTATTTTATTGTGTTTATATAGCAAAGCTTCCTACTCACCAGATGAGTAGATTTCCCTAAGGAGTATCTTCAAGAGTTCAGTACAGTAGCAAGAAAAAAAGACTTTTTAAAAAAAATTTATATATTTATTTATTCCCTTTTGTTGCCCCTGTTATTTTATTGTTGTTGTAGTTATTACTGTTCTTGTTATTGATGACGTTGTTGGATAGGACAGAGAGAAATGGAGAGAGGAGGGGAAGACAGAGAGGGGGAGAGAAAGATAGGCACCTGCAGACCGGCTTCACCACTTGTGAAGCGACTCCCCTGCAGGTGAGGAGCCAGGGGCTCTAATCGGGATCCTTATGCCAGTCCTTGTGCTTTGTACCACCTGTACTTAACCCACCGCACTACTGCCCGACTCCCAAAAAAAGACTTTTTAAGGGAAAAATGAAATGCTCATTTTTGCTCAGGGTAGATAGGTCATGGAGGGAAGGGGCTGAAGAGTGTGACATATTGTAAAGCTGAGCTCACAGGGCAGGAATGGAATTTGTCATTTAGTCTATGGGACATTAGGATTTTTGAATGGATTTTGTTCACCTTGATCCTTGAAAAAAAAGCATACTCCTAAATGACTTCTTTAAGAACAATCATAGGCTAGAATGGGTTTAATAATATGTCATTTTAGGTGTTCTATGGAAAAAGAGGTTCTATGTCCAGTAAGTTTGAGCAATGTCATAAGCCAAATTTTTTCTTATGACCCAAGTTCAAACTTCCAGTCCCCACCTACAGGGGGGAGGCTTCATGAGCTTCAAGCATGGCTCCCTTTTTTCTTCTCAATTTCTCTCTGTCTAGATAGAAGTTATTATTATGATTATTAATAATAATAATAGCCTCCAGGAACAATGGATTCCTTGTGTAGGCACAGCTTTAGTGATAACCCTGGTGACAACACAGAAAAACAACAAACCAAGCAAAAGAAAAACAGACCAAAAACACCAAAGCCAAATGTGCTCCTTGAGATTTAAAATACATATTATTTGAAAGTGACTTGTAAAGGCAGCATAGTCAGCCTCGCATCAGACATTTCAGTAGGAAATGTGGAGGCAGCAGAGAGAATGGGATTACATATTCAAGGTGCTAAAAGACAACAAATGCCAGCTACACACATTTTACCCTGCAAGATCATCATTCAAATATAAAGGAACAATTAAAACAGTACCAGATATGTAAAAACCAAAGGAGTTTTTAGCAAAACCTGCCTTGCTAGAGTTACTGAAAGGAGTGCCACACAAAAGGATACAAGGAATATTTAACTCCCAGCAAGGTGATACACAGTAAACAGACTCAGAAACACAAGTCATAGAAATATGTGACAACTTTAATGTATGAAAGGGGAGGAAGAAATGAATAAATGCTGTTAAAGCAAAGAATAAAGAGACAAGAATAGTTTTAAAAAGACTCCCTTAGATGCTTTTATATATGACATATGACTCTATATATAACACATTAAATTTTTAGTAGTGATTTAATAATGATTAACAAGATTGTAGAGTAAGAAGGGTACAATTTCATATAATTCCCACCACCAGAGTTCTGTATCCCATTCCTCCATTGGAAGTTTCACTGTTCTTTATTCCTTTGGGAGTATGGACCAAACACCTCATCACAGACCCCTGCAAGCGTCAACCCGACTTTGACCTAGCACGTTATGATTGGGCTCTCCTCAATCGCTATCGAACAGGCCATGGCCAGTACACCGCTATGTTCCATCGCTGGGGAGCCAGAGATGACCCGAACTGCCCCTGCGGCTACAGACAGACTATGACCCACATAGTCAACGACTGCCACCTCTCCAGATTCAAAGGAGGTCTCGAAACTTTACATCAGGCTCAACCTGATGCTGTTGACTGGCTACGGAAGAAGGGCAAACGCTAGAAGAAGAAGAATGGACCAAAATTCTTTAGGGGGTGCAGAAAGTAGAAGCTCTGGTTTTTATAATTGCTTCTCTTCTGAGCATGGTCATTGGAAAGTGGATCCACCCCCATATCATTCCAACCTGGGATAGGGTTCCGGGAAGGTGAGGTTCCAGGACACATTGGTGAGGTCATCTGTCTAGGGAAGTCAGGATGGCCGTCATGGTAACATCTGCAACTTGGTGGCTGAAAAAAGGTAAGATATAAAGCAGGGCAAATAATAATAAACAAGAACCTAAAAGTAAGAATAAAACAGATGGAACTGGTTAAGCTCACGTGGTGCAAAACACAAGGACCAGCATAAGGATCCCAGTTCAAGCCCCCGGCTCCCCATCTGCAGGGGAGTCACTTCACAGGCGGTGCAGCAGGTCTGCACGTGGCTATCTTTCTCTCCCCCTCTCTGTCTTCCCCTCCTCTCTCCATTTCTCTCTGTCCTATCTAACAACAATGACATCATCAACAACAACAATAATAACTACAACAACAATGAAAAACAAGGGCAACAAAAAGGGAAAATAAATATAAAAAAATAAAAATAAAAAAAATCATTGAAAGAAACCAGATGGAACTAAGGCTCTTCATATGGGAAGAAGTTAGGAAGTCTATTTTAGGCATATTCCTAGGGGCCCATGACTTTAGTTGTTTTTGCTTAAGTCTAATAACTAACATGCAGGTGGGCTAAAAGTATTGTCTGGGAAGATGGTGTCAGAGTTGAGAATAGATCTAGAAAGTGGATTGGGGGAGAGAGTAGCTCCCAAATAGGAGGAATGTTTATATAACACATTAATTTTTTTTTTACTTATTTATTATTGGATAGAGACAGAGATAAATTGAAAGGGGAGAGGGGAATAGAGATAGATAGATAGGTGATAGATAGATAGAGATAAAGAGACACCTGCAGTCCTACTTTACTGCTTGAAGCTTTTCTCCTGCCTGTGTGGACCAGGGACTTGAATCTGCATCCTTGCACACTGTAATGTGTGCACTTAACCAGGTGTACCACCGCCTGCCCCATATATACCACATTTACACACATAAAGTCCTCTATGTTATACCCCTCAGGCTACAATACAATGTATTATAGGAAAAATATCAATAGTTTCCAGTATGTGAAGAAAGCAAATTTGAAAAAAGTTGCTGCAAAGTGGGTGGACTATAAGACACAATATTGCAAACATGACCTTAAACACACATAAGAAACATGGTAACTAAAAATATGCATATAAAGAAAGTAATAGGCAGATATTTGGAGGTGGTTGTTTGTTCCATGGAAGGGCTAAGTAAGACTCGCTACTGGCAGAACTCTGTAAAAGAAAATTTATAAAGGAAAAAATAACTTTAGAAACAGACCAAATTAAAGAACCTCAAGGAATTATATATGATGAAAGGATGAGAAAAAAGAGCAAGGAAACATACTAAAGAGAAGGTGGCACTATTCAAGAAGATATCAAGGGCATGTAAATGTATTATATATAGATGTATTATATGTATTATATAATTGTGTATGTACATACATCCAAGAGAATATGCTAAAAACTGTTCTCATCATTCTTTTCTTGAACAGCATCTATCCAGTTCCTCCTCCCCTTCCATACTTACAAGTTGTCTTACTTTATGGAAAGTGCTTACACAAATAAAAAG
The DNA here is from genome assembly GCF_950295315.1 of Erinaceus europaeus. NCBI lineage: Eukaryota > Metazoa > Chordata > Mammalia > Eulipotyphla > Erinaceidae > Erinaceus > Erinaceus europaeus. The sequence goes on from NC_080169.1 coordinate 77,231,241, forward strand.
TTACCTTATGATTCAGTAGTACCACTTTTATGAATTTATCTAAATAAATTTGAAGGAATATAAGCACCCCTGTGTTCATAGCTGCATTATTCATAATAGCTAAAGAATGAGAGCAGCCTAAATGCCCATCAGCAGAAGAATAGTTAATGAAGATATGGGATAATATGTCCTTGCACCTCACCTCTCATAGCTCTATCCTACTATGGAAAGATAGAAACAGACTAGGGAAATGGACTGACTAGCCAATGTGTATGTCCAGTGGAGGAGGACTTAGAGAAGCCAGAACTCCTTTCTGCACTGCCCCCCACCCCAATTTTGGTCCATACTTCCAGAAGTGGAAAATCTTAGGGATAGATGATTAGAGGGCTCCAAACACCACTGGGACTTTGAACATTCGTGACCAGTAATTTTTTTTTTTTTTTAATACTATCACTTGGAGGGAAAAGAATCTGGAAAACACCAGAGAAAGTCAGGAGAAATTTCACAGGAATCATACAAGGAGAGTAGGGAATTTGTTTATAATAGAATAGGAAGAAGCAGGTGAGGAAGAAAAAGAGCTAAGTAGATAGAGAGGGAGAGAGAAAAAAAGCACTATTCAATTTTGTTATGTATTGGTGCTAGGGATTGTGCCTAGGACCTCTGGAGCTTCAGGCATGAAAGTCTGGTGCACAACTATTGTGCTGTCTTCCTGGCCCTTGATTAATTTATGTCCTGATGAACTGTCAGAGAAGTACCCACCCTGTTTTCAGTTATGAAGAACAATATTCTGGCTACCTGGATGGGCATTTCATTTTATTAAATCCTATGGGATATATTTCTAATAACCTGAGGTAGCAAATTTAGTTCTGTTCCTTGAACCTGACGGAATATAGCACAACATTATTGCTCTCATTTTATAGATGAAGAAACCATGGCTCAGAGAGATGAGGTGTTTTGCTCAAGTTCATAAAACTTGAAGGCACTGGAGTCAAAGGCAGAAGCCAGATTTGTCTGATGCAGAGCCCATATTACATCTAATTCAATATAAAGCTTCTGCTAGCTGGGAAACAGAGAATGGATTACAAAACACTTCAGAATTAGCATCCATGGTGCTTGGTGACCTAGTAACTGTTTCATTTGCATATCATTATACAAAAGGTCTTAGAATTTTTTTTTAAATCTTCTCCCATTTATTTTTAACCTCATTTGCACTGTAGGCAGGTAACATAAAATCACAGACTCAAAGGACTGTTGACTCTGTTGGGTCTGGTTCTTTATGTTCTTTTTAAAATTTTTGAAATACTTGTGAATTTGCTTCAGTTTAGCAGTTGAGATTTCTTAAATATAATAGCTCGTGATTTCTGGCATTGGTGAAAAAGCTTTTCTTCTACTCACCAGCCTAGATGAGAGAAAGGAGTAAAACACCTATCCCACAAATTTCCTAAAACCATTCCTTGCCCTCTATCACAGCAATAAGCATTTCTGTTGACAAAGCTTGGCTGAACCTTTGTTCTGCCTTCAGGAAGGGCCTACTAAACTCTCTCTGAAAGAACTTCCAGGGAAATTGTATTCCATGGAAATTCTGTGGAAAAAGAGGACTTGTACAAATTTAAAGTCAAACTATTTACACAAGTGAGGTCTAACATTTATCCTTTATAGGGACTTTTTTGGTTCACGATGTGAAGAAGATAGAAGTAAATGTATTTTAGAAGTAGTGTTGTGTGAGGAAGAATGTAGATATATATCATACTGGATCTTTTTTGACGTATCATAACCTCTACAATGTCAGGGACCGATTCTTTTTGTTCTTTATTTCATTTGCATCTCCATTGCTACTTAATAGCTGCCTATTATGAACTGGAGGCTATTAAGATTAAATTAAGTCATAAGGGTCAGAGACTTTTCTCTCCAGTGGAGAGGAAAAAGCCAAGTGAGGACACAGTGAGAAGGCAGCTATCAAGCCAGGTAGATTCATCAGAAGCCAAACTTGTTAGCACCTTGATTTTGGACTTTCAAACTCCAGAAGTGAAAAAATAAGTATCTCTGTTGCTTAAGCTTTCTTAGTCTATAGTATTTTGTTATGGCAGCCTAAACAGATTTGATTTACTAGCCTTCCAAAATTTTTATTGCTGTTTTTCTTTTTTAAAATTAGTAAATTTATTGAGACTTACTCTGTGTTTTGGCATATGGTCTATCCCTGAGAATTTTTCATGAACACATGGAAAGAATGCTTATTCTGGAGCTTGGGGGGTGAAATGCAATTTTTTAAAGTAGGTTGTTAAAGTTTCTTATTATTATAGTGTTGTCTGTATCTTCCCCTTGGTCTATTACTATTTTTTATATACATTGGATCTGCTATTTGCTATTTGGAATATATGTATATACACAAATATATATATATGTGTATATATATAATCAAAGTTAGTATAATAAAAGTCACAGATGTACTTATAAGACCAGGTATCAAAAAAATTAAAAAGTTCTGATTCATACATTCCACAATAAAAAAAATAAAATTTAAGGGCCCTGGTAGTGGCATTCTGCTTAAGTGCATGTTATCATGCATAAGGACCCAGGTTCAAGTCCCCAGTCCCCACCTGCAGGGGGTAAGATTTACAAGTGGTAAAGCAGTGTTGCTGGTGTCTCTGTTTCTCTTCCCCTCACCATTCTCCTTCTCTCTGTCCTATCAGATTAAATAAATAAAAAAGAAAGACATCTCTATAAATTAAAATTTAAAAGTAAAACATTTTAGATTTAGCAATTTTCAAAGAACTCTTTTATGTAACTTATTAATTAAAGAAAAAAAATTAAAACAACAAAATTGTATGATTTGGGCCAGGTGATATCTCACCTGGGTTGATGTACACATTACCACGTACAAGGTCCTGGGCGCAAACCCCCAGTCCCCATCTGCTTGGGGTAGGTTTCACAAGGGGTGAAGTGGTGCTATAGATGTCACTCTTTGTTTCAGTCTCCCGCTTCCCTCTCAACTTATATGTGCTCTATTGAGTTAAGAAAAGAGGAGAAAATGGCCCCTCAGAGCAGTGGATTCATCTTGTAGGCACCAAGTCCCAGTGATAACTCAGGTGGCAATAAAAAAAAAAAAAGAAAGAAAAAGTCACATGATTTAGTGATAAACATATTTTATCATAAGTTTTATGACATAACCAAATTGGCATATGCTACATCTGTATTTCTTTGTGTAGACAGTGAAGAGGACAAAAATCAATGAGATAATATGTATGGAAAGTTATAATCTGAGATAGTAGCAAAAGAACAAAAATAAATTTTCAATCCTATTGAATTTATATATTTTATAAATTGTAACATTATATATGTTTCAACTTCATGCCATTAAAAACCATTGTATATGATCTATTAGTTCACTAGGTGATACCTTTTGTTCACCTAACTATTCCCTACCCCCATTTCTTTTCTGGAAATCAGTAACTAGCAATTTAGAGATCAAAAACCTAATTCTGAAAAACTTGCACCTTTTATAAAAACTTTTAGAAGATATTTTTCTGCAATAATAGTAATTAGCTTTTGTTTTTTTCATTTTTATTAGTGATTTAATATTGATTTACAAAATTATGAGAGAACAGAGTCATAATTCTACACCATTCCCACCAACAGGGTTCTGTATTCCCATCCCTTCCACTGGAAACTGAGGTAGTTCTTCCAAGGTCATAGATATAGGTTGACTATTATAAATATATATACACACACACCCATTTTTTTCCTATGTGGGTCATAGTAGCACCTGCAACTTTGGTATATCCTAAGGACAGAAGTTGTTGGGTCTAGAGCAGGCCCATCTCTAGCCTTGTGAGTGTTCTCCAAACTGTTCTCCACAAAGGTTGGGTCAGTTTACATTCCCACCAGCAGTGCAGGAAGGTTCCTTTTTATTTTTTAGTCTACTTACTTATACTTTACATAACATTAAAATCTGTGTAACACTTAACAAAATTTAAGTGCTATAAAATGGTATGGATGGAAAGAAGTAGTGCAAGCCTCTCTTTGTAATCCTTCTATTTTAAAAAAGAAAACAAATTGGCACACAGCACTAAACTATCTATGGACTATTATGAAAGAGGGTATGTGCAAAATGTCTTCTGTTGGAATGGACTTATAAGAGATAATGCTTTGGTACTGTAACAAAAATAGGCACACAGACCAGTGGAACAGAATTGAAAGCCCAGAAATAAATCCCCACACCTATGGACATCTAATCTTTGACAAGGGGGCCCAAAGGATTAAATGGAAAAAGGAGGCTCTCTTCAATAAATGGTGCTGGGAAAACTGGGTTGTAAAATGCAGAAGAATGAAATTGAACCACTTTATCTCACCAGAAACAAAAATCAACTCCAAATGGATCAAAGACCTAGATGTCAGACCAGAAACAATCAAATACTTAGAGGAAAACATTGGTAAAACAGTTTCCGACCTACACCTCAAGGACATCTTTGATGAATCAAACCCAATTGCAAGGAAGACTAAAGCAGAAACAAACCAATGGGACTACATCAAATTGAAAAGCTTCTGCACATCCAAAGAAACTATTAAACAAACAAAGAGACCCCTCACAGAATGGGAGAAGATCTTCACATGCCATACATCAGACAAGAAACTAATCACCAAAATATATAAAGAGCTCAGCAAACTTAGCATCAAAAAAGCAAATGACCCCATCCAAAAATGGGCAGAGGATACGAACAAAACATTCACCTCAGAGGAGGTCCAAAAGGCTAACAAACATATGAAAAACTGCTCTAGGTTACTGATTGTCAGAGAAATGCAAATAAAGACAACACTAAGATACCACCTCACTCCTGTAAGAACAGCATACATCAAAAAGGACAGCAGCAACAAATGCTGGAGAGGTTGGGACAGAGGAACCCTTTTACATTGCTGGTGGGAATGTAAATTGGTCCAGCCTCTGTGGAGAGCAGTCTGGAAAACTCTCAGAAGGCTAGACATGGACCTTCCATATGATCCAGTAAATCCTCTTCTGGAGTTATACCCCAAGGACTCCATAACACCCAACCAAAAAGAGGTGTGTACTCCTATGTTCATAGCAGCACAATTCATAATAGCTAAAACCTGGAAGCAACCCAGGTGCCCAACACCAGATGAGTGGCTGAGAAAGCTGTGGTATATATACACAATGGAATACTATGCAGCTATCAAGAACAATGAACCCACCTTCTCTGACCCGTTTTGGACAGAGCTAGAAGGAATTATGTTAAGTGAGCTAAGTCAGAAAGATAAAGATGAGTATGGGATGACCCCACTCATCAACAGAAGTTGACTAAGAAGATCTGAAAGGGAAAATAAAAGCAGGACCTGACCAAATTGTAAGTAGGGCACCAAAGTAAAAGCCCTGTGGTGAGGGGTAGACATGCAGCTTCCTGGGCCAGTGGGGGGTGGGAGTGGGTGAGAGGGATGGGTCACAGTCTTTTGGTGGTAGGAATGGTGTTTATGTACACTCCTAGCAAAATGTAGACATATAAATCACTAGTTAATTAATATGATAGGGGGAAAATCAATTGTATGTCTCAAAGTTTTTCAAAACACAAACTGAATCTTTTAAATATATAAGCTGTGTATTTGATATGTGGACTCTCTCAAAAGCCTAGACCAAGTAGATCAGAAGCATCCAATAGCACAGCTATATACAAGATACTGGGTACTGTACAGAAAACCCTAACAAAAGGACTTTTCAAAATTAACCCAATTACCAAATAATGTGATGATAACATTAACTATCGATTGTCTTTTTGAACCCTAAGACAGCAGGAACCTCACATCTCCACTATAAGAGCCCCTACTTCCCCCAATCCTGGAACCCTTGGATAGGGCCCACTTTCCCGTATGCCTCTCCCAATCCATATCAAATAATATTGCATCCGCTGATCACAACCTAACCAACGCAACGATTGCCACCTCAACATGCTTCACTTCAGACTGTGTCCAGAGACTGCACGTGTGGAATGACAACCCTTTAGCTTCATTACTCGGGTGAGACCTTTCCTTTCATAGCATACTCTAATTCCATCTCAGGTGGTTCACTTTCTAACAAAGTGCCAAAACCATACACCAGTTTCTGTGAGAGAGAGCATATGTTCACACGTATCCATAAACTACTGCAAAATATATACCTGAAAGCAGAAGTACACTAGAGTTTGCAGTGTGTACCTCCCTAACACTTCCTCTCCACTATTCCAAGCTTTGGGTCCATGATTGCTCAACAGTTTGTTTGGCTTCGTATGTAACTCTCTTTTCAGTCACCAGGTTCCAGATGTCATCAGGATGCCGGCCAGGCTTCCCTGGATTGAAGACCCCACCAATGTGTCCTGGAGCTCAGCTTCCCCAGAGACACACCCTACTACGGAAAGAGAGAGGCAGACTGGGAGTATGGACCGACCAGTCAACGCCCATGTTCAGCGGGGAAGCAATTACAGAAGCCAGACCTTCTACCTTCTGCAACCCACAATGACCGTGGGTCCATGCTCCCAGAGGGATAGAGAATGGGAAAGCTATCAGGGGAGGTGGTGGGATATGGAGATTGGGTGGTGGGAATTGTGTGGAGTTGTACCCCTTCTCCCCTATGGTTTTGTTAATTAATCCTTTCTTAAATAAAAAAAAGAGATAATGCTTATATTTTCATTAATTTTATAGGCCTGTTATTAAACATAGCTAACATTAATTAAATTATGTAAGCTTACACTTAAATAAACACAATAGAAAAAGAATATTTAAAACTCAGAACTTTCTATTTTACAATTTATGATTTTCTCTGATCTTGAAATTATTTACATCTGTTGTGTTTGTGTGGTAGAAATACAATTTATTGCTGTGCTACTGCCTTTCCTTTCCTAACTTGGTTAGCAATGTTCTACTGACAGCTTTAAATGTGCATGGTAACTTGTGTTATGCAAATTATCCAGTGCTACAAACTTTTACTTGTTCATACCCTTCCATGAAAACTCAAGGGTTAAACTTCTATAGGCAGACAACTGGGGACAACAAAGAAAATTGACTGTAGAATTGACTTTGAGGCTCATTCAAGGTGACCTGGACAATGAACCAGCTAGGACCTAGAGGAATTTCTCCCAGTGGGGATGGAGATAAAGCCTTAGAGTCCCATAAGACCAAGGGTTGATCCAGTAGAGTGACAGAGGGCAGAAATTCATGTAAGCTAAAGTCTTTATAAGGAGGGCAGTTTGATGTTTCCATGCAATTTATAAGAGGCTAGTACTCTCAGACAGACTGGTTTGGGTAAGTAGTCTGTGTATTCTCCTTACTGATGAAGATATTTTCTTTTATTGACTTTGTAGACAAGGCAGACGAGCCCCTGTCAAATCTTTAATGAGAAATGTGGAGTCAGTGCTCACCTCGTGGAACTAGGAAGGAAGCAATGGAGCCCATGATTTTTGACTTTTGATTCTCTTCTTGCTGCTCCTAGTTTTTCCTTTCTTTGGCAAATCATAAACCATACCTTATAACAGTGTGCAAATAATTTCCCACTAATTTGGGGGCTTATAAAACAAGATACAAGGAAAGCAACAGAAAGCAAGGGGGAGGGGGACACAACTCACAAAAATTCCTGAAGTTTGAATTTGCATTAATGAACCTCGTCATTCACATCACACCCATTTCATTTTTTGGGTCATTTTTAAAAAACTGTCTTGTTTATTAAGTTAAAGAAAAATCAGTGACCTCATATTGTTATAAAAAGATGTATAAACAATATATACTGTATATTATGTTGCAGCACATGAAGAAATACTCAGGGAAATGAAATTAGTACCATAGGTCCAAGCATGGCACCCACTGCACTGGAGGAAGTTTCTGTGCTGTGGTGCTTTTTCTCACTCCTTATATCTCTGTTTTTCTAACTGAAACTTTCTGCCTGGAACAGTGAAACTTTCTGCTGATATTGCTCCTTTTTTTTTTTTTTTTTTTTTGTGAATGACTTTTACTTAGACCTTGGAGTTTATTATGCACTTATTATTATTTAAATGGCTAGGGGAACCAAAATTGTCATCTTATCTTTTCTTCTGCAAGGTTCCTCTGAGACAGGTATTATCTGGATGACCATTAATATATGTTTAAGTTTAATTTATTTTTCTCTAGACACCTGGAGATATCAGATACATTAAAATAGTACTAAAATCATCTGGTGAGATGAAAGTATTAGAAGATTAAAATAGCAAAACAAAAATGAACTAACACCACCCCCCCTCAAAATAAGAACCAAATTCCATAGTTTGGCTCAAAAATCCCCTTCGCCACCCAGCCTAGGGCTCCTGACTTAGGTTTCTTAGGATACTTTGCAGATGGAATTCCATCCTGATTCCCCTTTAATTGCTCCTTATGCTACCAGGGTAGTTTTATTCTCTTGGGTTTCTAAAAGCAGGATCTGCCAAATTTAAGTGTCACTTTCTATTGAGGATGGGACTAGAGCCACAACTTTCAAAGGAATATTATTAGAGGAGCTCATTTTCTAGGCTTTCAGGTTATAAACTTTTGTTTTCAGGTTTTAAATGTCCACTGCAGGGCCTAAACTTACACAAAAGAATCTTGGGTATGTCACCAAGGACTGTTGATGCTAATGTTTTTTTCTTGGATTGTTCTTTAATGATTGATTATGATAAATAGCAACAAAAACCTGATTTTTATTTTTTATTTTATTTTTAAAGATCTATTTACTTATTATTGGATAGAGACAGAGGTAAGTTGAGAGGGGAGGAGGAGATAGAGAGACACCTGCAGCCCTGCTTCACCACTTATGAAGCTTCCCCCATGTAGGTAGGACCAGGGGCTTGAATCAGGGTCTTTGCACACTGATGTGAATGCTTAACCAGGTGCACCACTGCCTGGCCCCTAGAAACCTGATTTTTATCTTTTTCCTTTCAAAGAAATACCAAAACTCATCATCATTTCCTTATGAGACATTTATTCATAGTTTGATTCTGTAAAACTCATACTTGACTAGAAACTTGAGGTTTCTAGACTGTAAATCTTTTTGAGAACTCTTAGAATGACGAAAATGTAGAAGCTGGAAGTCTTTTTTTTTTTGTGTGTGTGTGAAGCTGGGATCTCACACATACATGGTATCATTGATCATAAGCTACTATTTCATTCAGATAGAGAGACAGAAACATACACACAGAGGAAGAAACACCATAGCACCAGAATGTCGCCTAGAGCTAGATGGTACTTCCTGTGTGGTAACTTGGTTCTAACCTGATTATGTGCATTTTTAGGCATGTTCCCTAACTAGTGAGCTATCTAGCAATGGTTTTTGATTTTTATTATTTGATGGAAATGCTTTTGATTTTGAACTGAGAAACATTCATAACACTTGGAAGATTAGGCTATAATACTTATTAAGTAGAGAAGTGCTAGGTGGATACCTTAAATATGCCCCTATTAAAGGGGCAGAGTGCCTCATGTTCTATGGTGGAGGGAAATGGCACTTTGGTGGTGGGTGAGGTGTGTCAACACATGTTTTGGGAAGATGTGAAATTTTATCCCTGAGACAACTATAGCCCTGCAAAACAGCTCCTTAATAAGCAAACAAACAAAATCCCTTTTTGAATTGGTGGCAAAAATGATGTATTCTTTTCTTAGTCACTAAGCTAGATTGGTCTAGATGAATGTGTTACTTCATCATTGTATGAATTCTCTTCTTTCAAATGCAGGGTCAAACTAAAACTGTGAAAATGACAGTCAAGAAAAATAATTACATCATGCTCACTGTTCTTGGCAGAGGAGGAATTGTAAGTAAACAAAGAAGATCTCAGTGTTTAGAAGTTATAATAGTATTTCCCTGATGTGTTTTTCTCTCTCTGTGCAAACACTAGTTGAGGTATTTCCCATTTCCTTAATAACTGCCAAGATTTAGGAAGTTTTTTTTTTAGTTACTGATCTACATAAAGTAAGATAATTTGCATAATTGGTGCTATTTTGGATATTGAAAACAAAACATACACCTGGAGTTTTTAGAGATTTTGACTTGATTGTCATTGCCTTAGGTATATCTTCTCATAGCAATTGAGGTTAAAGTTTCTTTATTGTATTTATGCATCAGTGGGAGTGGGATGAAGATAAATTTTCTTGTAAATAAATTATTTGGTAAGTAATTACTTTGCCTAAGAGCAGTTTCCTTAGAAATTCTTCCTTAGGGGGTCGGTTGGGCGGGCAGTGGCACAGTGGGTTAAGCGCATGTGGTGCAAAGCACAAGGACCGGCATAAGGATCCCGGTTCGAGCCCCTGGCTCCCCACCTGCAAGGGAGTCGCTTCACAGGCGGTGAAGCAGGTCTGCAGGTGTCTGTCTTTCCCCCTCTCTGTCTTTCCCTTCTCTCTCCATTTCTCTCTGTCTTATACAACAACGAACAACATCAGCAATGGCAATAATAATAACCACAACGAGGCTACAACAACAAGGGCAACAAAAGGGGGAAAAATGGCCTCCAGGAGCTGTGGATTCATGGTGCAGGCACCGAGCCCAGCAATAACCCTGGAGGAAGAAAAAAAGGAAATTATTCCTTAAATTATAGCAATGTGAAATCACAGAGAAAAGGGAAAATTAATTCTTTTGAAAATAAAGGTAGAACATTTGCTTTTATGATACTTTATATAAGCTTGACAATATTAACAAAAATAAATATAAATGAAGAATTTATTTATATTTTTAAATTAAATGACTTATAATTCAAAATTTATGGAAAATGTTTTATTCAGATTTGTGAGTCAAGACTTAATAGAGTGGGGTTTATGTTTAAAGTTTCATAGCTTTCAGGCAGAGGTTTCTGAACTTTTCCTGTAAACAATACTTTTAGTGATATAATTTGTTCTTGATGACTCTAGATTAAAAGAAAGACCTTTTAAACCTGCTGTATTAAAATTATTTAGGTTCAAATAACTTAATAAACATCTATGTCTTATTATCATAAAATAATCTGGAGAAATAACAAATACAAGAAAGAATAATAATCTTTTCTTTTATTCCTGGATACTGATGGTTATTCCTATGTATGTGTTTGACTATTGGCTACTATTTGAATACTCAAACTGGAATAAGATTAACTCACTGTTCTCATTTCTTGTTTAACATAGTTTTTCCTTTAATCCTTGGCTTTTTATCATAGTAACTGCTCAAAATGTGTCACACAGCTATAACATAATCCCAGTGTATATGTAAATAGTATAACTACTCTGTACAAATAAAACTAACACAATCTTATAGGCTAATTATAGCTCAATAAAGCTGGAAAATTATGATCTTGCTGTGACTTCCCTAGGTGGTTCAAGGTAGGGCAGATTGAGACAGATAATAATTAGGACAATGTTGTGGGACTATGTGAAAGCTTGGTAGATTAAGATCTTGGATGGAGGTCTGGAAAGATACCCCATTTGTTAGCCTCTCTCCTTATAGAGATGAGCCATGAGGGAAGTATCCCAGACTCAGTTTATCCTTGTTATTCTCTCAAGCTCACAGAAAGCCTACAGGCCTCTCACACTTAGTTCTCCCTGCTAGCAGCAGGCCAAATGGTTGCCTGCTATAGGATTCACTCAAAGTTCACACATCCACTTCACCTTTTGATCACAAAGGAGAACACACTCTATCATACATCCCTAACACCAGACAATGAAAAGCCCCCAAATTCTATTTCTTTGTGTTCTTTGATAACTATGATTTACATCAAGTTTTGTTTTTCTTTTCTCTACCTCACCTTACTGGTTTAACCCCTATGCTTCTATCAAATGCCTTTGGGTAATTAACCTGCCTGCATCATGGAGAATAATCATTTTGACCTTTATGTATCTCATCAATTCTTGTCATACCAGCCCCCTACCATAGAGGCAAGTTAGCCTTTAAGAAACCTGTAATTTATGACATATTTGAAAAGTGTTCTTTGTTTAATTCTCTATATAAACCTGTACCTATGTCCAAATAAATGAGTGTTCATACCAGAGTACTCAAGTCCTCCTTTCTGTATCACACAGTCCCTGAGAGCTGGTGAGGGAGGATCGGTGACTTACCCCCTGGCTGGATCCTTTCCATGTGAGTGCCAGCACAATGTTTTTTTTTTTTTTTCTTTGTCATGAGGATTATTGGTGGGGTTTCAGTGTCTGTAGGTCTACTCCATTACTTCTGGTGGCTATATTTTTTTCTTTTTGTTACAGAGACAAAAATAGGGAGAGAAAAGGGTATATGTATAGAAAGATGGAGAGAAAAAAAACATCTGCGACTACTCCATTGCTCATGAAGTGTCATCAACCTCACTATGAGGGTGAGGACTGAGGCTTGAACCCCAGTCTTTGCTAAAGGTACTATGTGTGCTCAATTCTGTGCATCATCACCTGAATAAATTTTATAACACATCTTGATAGTTTACCAATTTGCTGCCAAATTTTTTTTTTTTGTCCCTGATTGTCAGCACGGATATTAGGCATTAGTGCTAATAGCGATTTTGGCTCTCCACATAGTCAATAATCATGCTTCTGCACTAATAATTTCAGTATGGGTAGTGCTTTTCAAGATGAATGTTGGTTGGAGATGTTGACTTATTTTAACTTTCCAGAAGAGTAGAATATAAACAGGCCTCAAATGAATCAGAGACCAGGGTGGGCTGTAGATTGGAACAAATGGCCAATTTTAGAGTATCTACCTGATTCACTGCCATGGTATCTCTGTCTTCTTTGTTTAGAATTTCCATCCGTTAGATCGCCATTTCTTGAACATAAGGAACATAGTGCAATGGGTTCAGAAAATTTCATGCTCAAATAAACTGCTCATTTAGGAGGACTGTAAAGTGTATAAAATGAATCTGTAGTTTTATCTGTATGGTGACCTACATATAAGCATTGAATTAATTTAATTACTTAAAGAACAGACTCTAAAGGACTGTATGAGGAATAGAAAATGGTCTCTGTTTGATTTGGTCTTGGTACTTCTACTTTGTTAGACAGAACTTCACAACTAACAGTGTTAATTTAATTTTAAAGTATGCTTCCACTCTCCCAACCTTTCTGTCTTTGTGAATAAAGCTTCCATCCCTACACTTTGGTCAATCCAAACTTGGGAAAGATTAAAAAAATGAAGCAATTGCGGAAGCCAGACCTTTCATTTTTCTGAACCCCATAAAAATCTTTGGTCCATACTTCCAGAAGGATAAAGAATAGGGAACCTTCCAATGGAGGGGATGGGATACAGAACTCTGGTGGTGGGAATTTTATGGAATTGTACCCCTCTTATCCTACAATCTTATAATTATTAAATCACTAATAAGATAAAATAAAAAAAATGACTTTATGCCCAGAAGACAATTGGTTACCAGTGCCTCCTAATTCCATTCCTTGGCTATCTTTTAAACCTGTGCTCTGGTTCATATCTTTATCGTTCCTTGTTTTCTGATGCTCTCACTACCTCTAGCTTTCTTCCTCAATCTGTAACACTGACACAAGGGTCAAAATTTAGAAGGTGTATGTGATAGTTCAGGGTTCTATATTGATTTCTTTTAAAAAATTTTTATTTATAAAAAGGAAGCACTGACAAAAACCACAGGGTAAGAGGGGTACAACTCCACACAATTCCCACTACCAGAACTCAGTATCCCATCCCCTCCCCTGATAGATTCCCTATTGTTTATCCCTCTGGGAGTATGGACCTAGGGCCATTGTGGGGTGTAGAAGGTGGAAGGTCTGGCTTCTGTAATTGCTTCCCCGCTGAACATGGGTGTTGACAGGTTGATCCATACTCCCAGCCTGTCTCTTTCCCTAGTGGGGTGGGAGTCATTTAGTAGAGTGCACATGGTATCATGTGTAAGCACCTGGGTTCTAGACTGGGGCCACTGCATGGGAAAACCTGCAGGGGGTTTAATAGTACTATAATAGTTTCTATAATGTTTCATGAGTACTATTATAGTTTCATTCCTTCTCTCTCCTTCTGTTTCTCTCTGGCACTTACCCTTTATCTAGAGGAAAGAGAAAAAATACTGTCAGCAGTAGTGGAATCACGCAGGTACCAAGCCCTAATAATAATCCTGGTAGTTAACCCTCCCAAAATTAAAAACCAAAAAATGTGACATAACTAGTAAGGCTGCACCTTCATGTGCTGTTTATGATTTTCATCTTGAACCATCTGTTTTTACTTATTTGAGATGCCATATCCTGACTTGAGTCTAATCCTTTATGCTTTTGATGTATGACTTACCTTTCTAGGTGTATTCTCTCATTAACCTTCCACTTTTTTTTTAAAGTTGAGGGCACTAATGCTTTATAGCACAATCATTGACATATGCATATAATTTCATTATATGACAGACCACCAGAGTTTTCTTTTATCCACCTTTCATCTCCCTCCTCATAGTCCTTTATTTTGGTGCAACACACCAAGTTCAGTCCATGTTTAACTTTGTGTTCTCCTTTCCTGTACCTACATTATTAAGTCCTGCTAATAAGTGAGATCATTTGGTATTTGTCCTTCCCTTTTTGGCTTATCTCACTCAACATGGTGTTCTTGAGTTTTCCTCTGGTAACTACAATTTGTTCTTGTAAACTCTTATTTTTGTTTTATTTCATTTGTGCATTTGCTTTGTTTATATATTATACTTGTTCATACAGTGGTTATCTTTATCTACCTGATTTATTTCACTAAGCTTTCTATAGGTTTATTTATTTTTTTCTGCAGGTTTATAAAGAGTGCTTTCCCCCATAAATAATTTTGCTCTATACTCCCAGAGGGGAAGAAATTTTAAGGGAAGATGATGAGAGGGCTCTGAACTCCAATTCCATCAGGACCTAGAAAGAGAAGAGGAACAAAAAGGAAGGCCATTCAGAAGCAGTAATAGGTGTAGGTATGATTTAAAAAGGAGGAGAAGGCAGGAACATAGAAAAAAAATGGGCAAATATATATAAATACAGATAGAGAAATAATAGTCAGCCCATATCTGCAACCTTGGGAGAACTACTGCAGTTTCCAATGGAGGGAGTGGGGACACAGAACTCTGGTGGTGGGAATGGTGTGGAATTGCAGCTGTTATCTTGTAATTTTTAAAATCAACATTAAATCACTAATAAAATAAAATAAAATTAAAAGAGTGCTTTTTATTTTTGAAATTATTTGCAATTGAGAAATAGTTTAGTAGCTGAAAAAGCAGGAAAACACAATTTTCCTGACTGATGTCATAGTCTATTAATAAGTAAGACAATAACTGAAATAAGGTAAATATAATTTTAGTCCTTTCAAGTCAGATATTCAACTGATTAAAGAAATAAGACAAAACATAGCTCATATAAATAATGCAAGCTCATATTTATATTATTAAAATAACACTTAGTGTCTCTTGTTAAATAAACACATAGAATAAATGCATTTTAAGGGAATAAAGTTAACTTACTGTTATACATTATAATAATATGACTGAAGTATTTATAATTTACCTGGTATCTGAAGTATTTCCCTTCAAATTACTTAGATAAACTTACTTTTGTTTGCTTTATGCATGAAAGTAATAACTTTTGGGCCATGGAGATAGCTCAGTCTTTTAGAGAACAGAGCCTGCATGGTTGAGGTTTAATTTTTAAAAAATATTTATTTACTTATTCCCTTTTGTTGCCCTTGTTGTCTTATTGTTGTAGTTATTATTGTTGTTATTGATGTCATTGTTGTTGGATAGGACAGAGAGAAATGGAGAGAGGAGGGGGAGACAGAGAGGGGGAGAGAAAGATAGACACCTGCAGACCTGCTTCACCGCCTGTGAAGCGACTCTGCAGGTGGGGAGCCGGGGGGTTGAACCAGGATCCTTATGCCAGTCGGTGCACTTTGCACCACATGCGCTTAATCCGCTGTGCTACCACCCTACTCCCAGATTTAATTTCTGACACCACCTTATGCCTGACCTGAGCAGTGTCCTGATTCCTCCTCCTTTTCCTCCTCTTCCTCCTCCTCTTCCTCCTTCTCCCTCTTCTTCTTTTTCCCCTCCTCCTCTTCCTCCTTTTTCATGTTTAGATAGGACAAAGACAAATTGTGAGAGGATGGGGAGATGGAGGGAAAGACACAATTGTATACCTGCTTTACCACTTGTGAAACAGACCCCCTGCAGGTGGGAAGTGGGGGTTCAAACCTGGGTCCTTGTGCTTAAAAATATGTGTGCTTAACCTGGTGTACCACTGTATGGCACCCCACTGATATCTCTCTCTCTCTAAAAAAATATTTCTTCAACACATATCATTCTCTGTTTTATTGATGTAGGCCATTTTCACTGATGTGAGGTAGAATCTCAATATGGTTTTAATTTTCATTTCTCTACTGATAAGTGGAGCATTTCCTCATATGTATGTAGACCACGTGTACCTCTTCTTTAAAGAACAGTCTATTAATATCTTTTACCAATTTTTTAAAATTAGGTTATTCCCAACTATAGTGGTCATATATATATATATATATGATTTATGAAAATCATAAAGATTGCAATAATATCTTTGCTATGATTAAAAATTATGATATATTATGATTATAGGTTAGAAATGATTTTACTTGCCTTCAGTTACACAATGAATAAAGGTGATTTAATTGGGGATGTATCTAGAGTTCCAAACAGATTTTAGGGTATATTTTATCAGGAAAGCATGTGAATTTAGAAGGGGTGTTTCACAGAATGGATAAAGGCAATAGCCTTTAATGGAGTGTTGTTAAAATTTGTAAACTCTTGCCGGCTGGCTTGCTTCACGGGCGGGTAACAGAGACGCGGAGACAACGGCTGGGCAGGGAAGCTGTATTTCTTTATTCAGGAACAACGATTCATAAACTAAGACAAACTAATCACCAAACAGAACTCTGCTGTCTCTTTGCGGTGGCACAAGCACTCCCTCTTACTCTGGAACTCTGGAACTCTGTCACTCTGGAACTCTCGTACTTGAGAGCCCTCTGAAACTCTTCCACTGTGGAACTCTCTCTTACTCTGTAACCCTGAAACTCTGGAACCCAGGAACTCTCCAACTCTGGCACTCTCGAACTCAGGAACTCTTTCTTACTCTGTAACCCTGAAACTCTTGAACTCCGGAACTCAGGAACTCTCGGACTCAGGAACCCTCTCTCGGGGTTCCTTGGGGCGGGGCCAAGCAGGCCTGCGAAATTAACAGGACTGATCCAATTCTCTTGGCGGGGGGAGGGCTAGGACAAACCAATGTAAAGCATATGACAATGGAGTTCTCTCTTTGTCATCATGATCACTTCCATAAGAAATATCCTCATTAGCCTTTTTGTGGACCATTCTAGGACCTTACCCTTAGTAGAGACTACCAATATAAAGACTGGCTCTTAAGGGAAGCTGGGCCATCCCTCTCTGACATTTGAGTAGGACTGGTCCTATAATGTGTAGAGTCTAGAATGTTCTCAGCTGCAACCACAGACTGTGAGCTCAGATAGGACAGGGACTTAGGTTATACAGGCTACTGTGCTAAATATGAATATACATGGGCCTGGGGACAGATAGATGTGGTAAATAGTTAACTGTATTTATACATTTTCTCTTTTTAGAAATATTTTTATTTATTTATTATTGGATAAGCATATCACAAAGAGAAATTGAGAGTGGTGGGGAAGTATCAAGAGGAAGAGACACAGAAACCTGCTGCACTGCTTCACTTACGAAGCTGTCCCTTTCCAGGAGTTGGCCAGGGGCTTAAAACTGGGTCCCTGTGCACTATAATATGTATGCTTACCCCGGTGTACCACCGCCTCTCTGTATTTATATATTTTCTTCAAGTTTGGGAGCTACTCTCTGATACAGATTTCAAATTCTATTGTTTTTTTTTTTTTTTTTAATTCCCTTTTGTTGGCCTTGTTGTTTTATTGTTGTAGTCATTGTTGGATAGGACAGAGAGAAATTGAGAGAGGAGGGGAAGACAGAGAGGGGAACAGAAAGACAGACACTTACAGACCTGCTTCACTGCCTGTAAAGCAACTCTCCTGCAGGGGGGGAGCTGGGGGCTTGAACCAGGATCCTTATGCCGGTCCTTGCGCTTTGCGCCATGTGCGCTTAATCAGATTCTATTCTTAACTCTGACTACATCTTCCCAAACAATATTTTCAGTCCACTTCCATTTTAAACATCAGCTCAAGCAAAAATTACCAAAGTCATGGGCAAAAATTACTGAAGTCATGGGCCGCTAAAACAGAGTTCCTAGCTTCTTTCCACCCTAAAATCCCTATTCTTACCTGCTATATTCCTACTTTCTGGTTCCCTTTTATTAAACATTTTGTCCTGATTTCTATCTTACTGCTTTTTTAGCCCCTAAATTCCAGATGCTACTACTATATCATTCTGACTTCCATAAGCAAATTACCTTGCCAACATATCCCAGAACTTCAACTCTTCAGGATCATACCCTACTAGAGAAAGGTAGAGATGGGATAGGGATATGGAAAAACTGGCCAATGCCCATGAACAACAGAGAAGTAATTACAAAAGCCCCATAAGGAAGATTGGTCCATACTTCCAAAGGAAGAAAAGTTAGAGGAAGATGACCAGAGGGCACTGAACACCAGTTCCAGCAGGATTCAGAACTTTTGTAACATGGAATCTTTGTTTTGTACCAACACTGAGAGGGAAGAGATTCTGGAAAACATTCGAGGAAGTCAGGTGCTGTTTCTCTTATCTGATAGGGCAGAAGGAAAAGGAAAGACAACTATGGCATGATTTCACTCATAAGTGGAATATAGAGAATTTAAATATATGAACTTGGAAAAAGAAAAATATAGTCAACCCTCAGCTATGCCCTTGACCTTGGGAGAACTATGAAGGTTACCAGTGGGAAGGGGAGTGGAACTATACCTTAATTGTCTTATAATCTTATAAATCACTATAAAATCACCAATGAACAGAGAGAGAGAGGGAGAGAGGAAGAAAACAGTAATTCAAACTCCAGACAGGTCACACTAAAGAGATACTCTTAAACATATGTAAAGGCATCATATAAATTTACATTGACTATCAAATATATGCACACCAGATGGATAATTAGTAAGATGTTAAAGAGTACGAGGTTTGGAAAATATAAGATTCTATTTTTTAATGGAAAACAAATTATTCATACTTAGGCAAATGCTGATTATTAAACATGTTGGAAACTTTTTCCAGATTAAAATATTAATAATTGCCTCTCATTAAGAAAGGCTTTCACTGACACCACATCTTTTAAAATTTTTTTAAAATTAATCTTATTTTTTATATTTTTTAAATTTTTTATTTGTAAAAATGAAACCTGACAAAACCATAGGATAAGAGGGGTATGACTTTGCACAATTCCCACCACCATACCTCCGTATCCCATCCCCTCCCCTCATAGTTTTCCTATTCTTTAACCCTCTGGGATTATGGACCCAAGATCATTGTGGGATGCAGAGGGTTGAAGGTCTGGCTTCTGTAATTGCTTCCCCACTGAACATGGGCGTTGACGGGTCGATCCATACTCCCAGCCTGCCTCTCTCTTTCCCTAGTGGGGAAGGGCTCTGAGGAAGCGGAGCTCCAAGTCACACTGGTGGAGTTGTCTGTCCAGGGAAGTCTGGTTGCATCCTGTTAGCATCTGGAAACCTGGTGATTGACAAGAGAGTTAACATACAAAGCCAAACAAATTATTGAACAATCATGGACCTAAAAGCTGGAATAATGCAAATGAAATGTTGGGGGGTCCTTCATTTTGTAGATAGCTGGTAGGCATATTTTAGTTATATTTCAAATGAGCTATGGCTATACTAGTGGTTTTTTTTTTCTTTCTTTCTTTCTTTTTTTTTTTTTCCTGAGCCTGAAATCTGATATGTAGGTGGATCCAAGTTATTGTCTGGGGAGATGATATCATGGCTGGGAAAAGGACCAGAAAGCTGGATCAGGGAAGAGAGTAGCTCCCTAATATGGGAAAGGGTTATAAATATTGTTGACTGTAAACCCCATTGATTTGATGTGACACCACATCTTGAATAATAACAAACATGGTATAAAACCCATCCAACTAATAGTTTGCTGGCTTTGGGGGTGGCTTTCAATAAGATAAAAAGATTGGAGTGGAGTGGAAAGGAAGCCTTCTGTTACAGTGTTGAATATTAATTTTTATTGTTAATGTAATAGTTAGCCATTGATAATTATTCCAAATAAAAGCTGTATTCATAAATATTTAAAACAAGACAACTAGATGAGTGGGCTGCTTGAATGACTTGGAGGGGATTTCAGTCAATGAAGCCAGAATGTAGATGTTGTATGGTTTGTGTTTCTTATTAAATTCTAAAAAGATACTGAGGATGTATTGATAGAAAGGTGATAAATTAATTTCTTTTTTCCATTCTTGTTTTCATTCATTTTCCCACATTATACACTTTGCTATAAAATGTGTCATGTTCAATTAAGGCAAGCTGGTGTGTTGAAGTATTTTTCAACAACTCTGCTGAAATCTCATGAATGAGGTCGGCTCACAGGGTCAAACTAATACATGCTAAAATGCTTGTATGTAATTTTTTAGCTTGAGACAGACTCAGAGGCATTGATTTGACGAACTCTTAAGAATAATTGGTTCTCCAACAACCTTGACAGAATAGACTTTTTGAGAATAAAATAGCTCCTCTTTCATTCCATCTCTGTAGCTCATTTTAAGTAGCATCTTATAACAATCTCAATTTTAAAGTTACTTCCATTCACTCAATGAAAGCAACTTGTTTCTTTTGATCCTTCTTGGTTCCTGGGCCTTTAAATTGCTTAGAGCTACTCTCTCAATCTGTCACTGTTAATCCTGAACATTTGTTTTGCCTTATGCTATTAGTAGGATGGAATTTACTGACTTCTTTGCATGATTCTGTTATACTGATACATTAAACATCTGCCATCAATGATTTATGGAGATTTAGTGAGAATTATACTTCAACATGTTTAAGGAGCAAACTTTGCTGAACACACATGTGGTTTACTCACATTTTAGTCCTCTCCAAACCTTTCTAATTATAATTAAGGTATAATTTCATTTCACTATTATTTTGGAGCTCCAAGCTGTCACAACTTATCTTTTCTTTGATGCAGCATTTTCCCCTTAGACACATTTATAAAATCCTCATTTTATCCTGATAAGTACAAATTCTTACTTATAATTTCTTTTTCAGATCTGATACATGTTTCAGGGTATTCTATAATAATCCAAAGGTTTTGTGACTTTCAGAATAATGTAAAGACATAGAATTTAGCTCAGTAGATGGAATGTACATACATACATACTTACACACACAGTAAAATTTGGTATTTATTTTTTTGTACTGCTCACAACAAAGGCTATTTTAGTAGGTAAAATCACTTGGGTCACAGACATTACTGTAGAAAGTCTAGTCTTTATGTTAAAGTGTTAACACAGTGGATTAAAGTGCTTCTTATGAATAGACAGCACTTTTGATATTACTTCAGTTTGTAAGTTCAATAAGCATACTACCTCCAAAAAGCATTAATCTAAACAGAATCATACTCTTGGGACGTTGGCCTCCTCAATTCAAAAACATTTCAAGAGGCCTACCCATTGTATTTTCTTGTTATTATTTCCTTTAGACGCTGGGACTAAGGACAACCTTTGCATACTGTAAAGATTTGTAACAATTTTAATTAACTCTGTAATTAGTGACTTCAGGATGCTGTGGCATCCAAAGGTCAAAAGCACCATTTAACTTTGCATGACTCACTTAATCTTTTGGAGCCTAAGGGACCTCATTATTAAGGGAAGGACTTAAATGTTCTTTGTTTTGTTTTTATTGCCACCAGGGTTATTTCTGGGGCTTGGTGCCATATCTCTCAGTGAATCTACATCTCTCAGTGGCTATTTCTCCTATTTATTTATTCTATAGGGCAGAAAGAAACTGAAAGAGGAGGGGCATATAGAGAGGGAGAGAGAAAACTAGACCTGCTTAATCATTCGTGAAGTCTCACCTCTGTATGTGGGGAGCAGGAACCTGAACCCAGGTACATGGTAATATGTGCACTCAACTTGGGTGTGCCACTTCCTTGCCCCCAAGAATTTAAGCTCTTGTGGATAAAACGGTTAAAAGTAACTTCTCCAGAGCTCCAATGGGGAGCTGGGTAGTGGAGACTAACTGTTGGGTAGTGTTGTCTAAGATAGAATCAGCTGTCCTGAATTCAGCAAGTTCTCAGTAAATATTAACTAATATTATTATTCACAGAATAAATTTACAGCAAGGTTCCATGGCAAGTACATGGAGGGTACATGTTATAGTATAAATCAGAACATGGATAGTCTCATACGAGAAAGAAACCTCACTGTAGTGACTAAAGTGTATTTAAAAAGTGTATAAACCTAAATGAAATCATGGAGAACTGGTCACTCCCATGAGAAATGGCATCTTATAAGCCCTTCCAGGATCTTGTCCTCATCATAAAGCTATGGAGGTAAGATAGCCCCAGTCTCTGAAGGGAGGCTGGAGGTATTCTGTACTGCCACTTGAAAAAGACTGGTCCTGAAATGAGTGCAGCCTCAGATGTGACCATGGGCTATAAACTCAGACCAATAGGGACTTAGAGCTTACAAAGGCTCTGGTTCTAAATATGCCCTGGAGCAGGTGGATGGAGGTAGATAGTTAATTTTAGCCACAGAATATATATATTTTAAGATCGGGAGCTATTCCCTGCCGTAATCTAACTTTCTGACACTTTTCTCTACTCTGACACCATTCTTTCAGACAATATTCTTATCCAACCACAGGCTAGCTTGGACCAGTCAGATAAAACTACCATAGTTGTGTACCCCCAGGAACATGCCTAAAATGGTTTCCCTAGCTTTCTCCTACCCTAAAATCCCTAATTTCATCTGCTCTAGTCCTACTTTTTGGTTCCTGTTCACTAACCATTTTGTCTCAACTTAGGTCATGTCACCTTCCAAACATCAAGCTACAGATGCTACCATAACTCCATCCTGACTTCTTTGAACAGATGACCTCACCAATGTGTCCTGGACCTTTGCATATCCAGATCTCTGGTCCATCAGGGAGAGATAGAAATAGGCTGCAGTATGGATTGACCTGTCAACACCCAGAACTCCTACCTTCTTCTCCCCAAAAACAACCTTGATCCATACTCTCAGTGGGGAAGAAGTGATTGAATAAAGATAAGAGGGCTCTGAAATCCAGCTGCAACAGCAGAGAGATAGATAGATAGATAGATAGATAGAGAGAGAGAGAGAGAGAGAGAGAGAGAGAGAGAAGGAAAAGGATAGGGATATATGGAGGTAGTTATATTGTCATGAATGGCTTGGAGGGTAAGAGAGGATTGAATCAGAAAAGAAAGGGGCAACTACATATAAATGTGGACAAATAGTTGTAGAGATAATGGTTGGCCCATGTCTACAACCTTAGGGGAACTGTGGTGGATTGCAGTGGGGAGACTGAAGATTCAGAACTCTGGTGGTGGGAACAGTGTGGATTCAAACCCCTGTCAACATACAATTATGTAATATAAAAATAAATAAATTAAAAAATAATACATGGAGATAACATCTATACAAAGCTCTCCACTTATGTTGCCCAGAACATATATTGAAGAATCCGAATCTGAGACTGACAAGAATCTAAATAGTTAAAAAAACCAAAGAGCAGTGTTGAGAGTTGCAATTGGGAGGTCTAAGAGTAAAGATTTCCCATCAGTGTGTTTAGCTTGGCTGTCAGGATAGTAAAAAAAAAATTGAAATGAAAGTGAAAACATAACTTATCAACATTTGTGGGATGCTGTAAAACTAGCTCTTAGAGGAAATGCTATGGTTTTGAGTGCACATATTATAAAAGAAAAATGATCTAAAAAATCAATAATCTACCTTTATACTTTAAGTAGCTAGATGAAAAAGAGTAAATTAAATCCAAAGTATGTAGGAGAAAAAATAACAATAATTAAAACAGAAATAGTTAAATTGAAATATGCAGTCAATAGGGAAACATTAGCAAAAACAAATGCTGATTCATTTAAAAAAATGTTATCACTATTATTATTTCCTTATTGGGGGATTAATGTTTTATAATCGACAGTAAATACAATAGTTTGTACATGCATAACATTCCCCAGTTTTCCACATAACAATATAGCCTTCAGTAGGTCCTCTGCCATCCTGTTGCAGGACCTGAAGTCTCCTCCCCAACCCACCCCAGAGTCTTTTACTTTAATGTAATACATCAACTCCAGTCCAAGTTCTGCTTACTTTTTTCTCTTCTGATCTTGTTTTTCAACTTTTGCCTGAGAGTGAGATCATCCTATATTCATCCTTCTGTTTCTGACTTATTTCACTAAATATGATTTCTTTAAGCCTCATCCAAGATGGGCTGAAAATGGAGAAATTACCATTTTTAATAGCTGAGTAGTATTCCATTTTGTATATATACCACAACTTGCTTAGCCACTCATATCTGTTGTTGGACACCTGGGTTGCTTCCAGGTTTTGGCTATTACAAATTGTTCTGCTATGAACACAGGTATACACAAATATTTTTGGATGGGTATATTTGGTTCTTCTTAGGATATAAGGAGGGAGGGAGAAAAATTGCAGGCTTATAGGGTAGGTCCATTTCTAGCCTTCTGAGAGTTCTCCAGACTGCTCTCTACAGGGGTTGAACCAATTGGCATTCCCACCAGCAGTGCAGGAGGGTTCCTTTGTCTCCACATCCCTCCAGCATAACAAATGCTGATTCCTATGAAAGATAAAATCTACAAATCACTAAGTAATATAAATAAGAAAAAGAACAAGGGCATATATTACTAATATCAGAAATGAAAGAGGGAAACAAAATTATAGATCCCATGGAAATTAAAAGACTAATAAAGGAACACTATGGGCAACACTATGCCCATAAAAAATATATCATAGATTAAAAGATCAATCAATTCCTTGAAAACACAATCTGCTGAAATTTTCACATAAAGAGGTGAATGATTTGAATAGACCACTAGCTATTAAAATTATCATCAATAAATACTTTATTAAAATGGAAAGCTTGAGGCCCAGATGGATTCACTAATGAATTCTACCTAACATTTAAGGAAGGAAATATACTAATTTGGTGCTATCTCTTTCAGAGAACAGAAGCAGAGGGAACACTTCTTAAATCACTCCACGAAGCAAGTATTACTCTAATCTGAACCAAAGATACTACAAGATACCTACAGAACAGTGTTTCTCATGTATGCAAAATACTCAACAAATAGGAAAAATGGACTCTAACAATGTATGAAAAGAATAATAAATCATAACTACGGGATATTTTCATCCCATTCAATACTGATTCAGCATTAAAATATTAACAGAATCTGGGGACGAGAGTTGGGTGGTAGCGTAGTGGGTTAAGCGCAGGTGGCGCAAAATGCAAGAGCTAGCATAAGGATCCCAGTTCAAGCTCCCCACTCCCCACCTGCAGGGGAGTAGCTTCACAGGTGGTGAAGCAGGTCTGCAGGTGTCTCTCTCCCCCTCTCTGTCTGCCCCTCCTCTCTTCATTTCTCTCTGTCCTATCCAACAATGAAGACAGCTATAACAACAATAATAACTACAACAATAAAAAAAAACAACAAGGGCAACAAAAGGGAATAAATAAATAAATATAAGAAAAAGAATTTGGGGGCATGATTTGTGAGATAGAGCACAGGACTTGCATAGATAGATGCCAGCATTGACCTGTATGATGTATGTCAGAGCTGAATGGTGCTTCGGCTTATTTATTTTTATCATAAAAATAAACAAATAAATGATTTTTACTAATGATCTAATATTTATTTACAAAATGATAAAACATTAGAGATATAAATCCATAAAATTCCCATGACCTGAGTTATGTATTCTTATCCCCTTCATTGGAAAGTGCAGTAGTTCTCCCTAGATTGCAGATATGGGTTGACATTCTATCTATAACTATATATCTCTCTATCTCTATCTATCTTTTTTGCCCATTTTTTCTTACTGTCTTGCCTTCATTTCCTTTCTAGATCACACCCAAACCTATTACTAATTCTCAGTGTCCTTCTTTTTAAACTCTTCTCTCAGGTAAGATAAATAACATTTGGCTTCCTCTGGAGTTTCCCAGGTGACTAAAGCTTTTGTTGCTGGTGGAATTGGGATTCAGAGACCTCTGCTCTTCTTCTCCTATCCCTCTGGGACTATGGAGTAAAGTTCTTTTTGGTGCGTAGAACATGGGATTTCTGTCTTTTGTACTTGCCTCTCCACTGGGCATGGCTGTTTGCAGGTCAGTCCATACTCCCAGCCCAAACCAATAAATCTTAAAAAAATTGAAAAATGGGAGTCGGGCTGTAGCGCAGCAGGTTAAGCGCACGTGGCGCAAAGCACAAGGACCGGCATAAGGATCCTGGTTCGAACCCCGGCTCCCCATCTGCAGGG
The DNA here is from genome assembly GCF_950295315.1 of Erinaceus europaeus. Lineage (NCBI taxonomy): Eukaryota > Metazoa > Chordata > Mammalia > Eulipotyphla > Erinaceidae > Erinaceus > Erinaceus europaeus. The sequence goes on from NC_080169.1 coordinate 77,257,641, forward strand.
GAGTCGCTTCACAGGTGGTGAAGCAGGTCTGCAGGTGTCTATCTTTCTCTCCTCCTCTGTCTTCCCCTCCTCTGTTGTATGCTTTACAATGGGTTGTTCTAGCTCTCCCCAGCCAAGAAAATTGGATCAGTCCTGCTAATTTCGCGGGCCCGCTTGGCCCCGCCCCAAGGAACCCCGAGAGGGTTCCAGAGTTCCAGAGTTCGAGAGTTGGAGAGTTGCAGAGTGAGAGAGTGCTTGGCGCCGCTGCGGGGGGAAAGAGGCAGCAGAGTTCTGTTTGGTGATTAGTTTGGGTTAGTTTATGAATCGTTGTTCCTGAATAAAAAAATACAGCTTCCCTGCCCAGCCGTATGTCTCTGTTAACCGCCTGTGAAGCTAGCCCGGCCAGCTGGAGCTTCCGAATTTTAACAACAATTGGCGCCCATGTGGACCTGACCTGTGCATCTCTCAGATAAGTGAAGACAATTTGGCTACCTATGTACTATGGCCTTCTCTTCTGCTTGTGAAGAGATCTCCAAAGGCCTCTACTCTTTCTTCATGAGACTGTTTTGCTGTTTCTGGAACATTCATCTCTGGACCACTCTGTGGTTTCCACTCTCTCGGGCGAACTCAGAACAGCCAGCGAGAATAGCCAGCGGGCGGGAGGCGAGGCGCGGAGCTGCTGTTTCCACTTGGTTAAACAGCCAGCCAGCCGGCTGCGCCCAGACAACCCCACGCACCGCGCCCGCAGCCCCGCAGCCCCGCAGCCCGCAGGAGGCCGATACCACCACACAGGAGCCCGATGCCAACACGCTGGAGCCTGATCCCAACACGCTGGAGCCCAATGCCAACACGCAAGAGCCCGAGGCCAGCCCACAAGAGCCGGCTCTCCACCGCATGGCTCGCTGCTCAGCCACTGAAAGCAGGGCAGCAGATATGACAGGGCCATGGGGCAGGGCCATGGCGGCCTATCATGGTCGCCACCCCTGGGCACCTCGGTCCACGCCTTCTACGAGGCTGGCCTGCCCGCCCGCCCTTGTGCTATGAATTCTGGAATGATCCCGGACCTCCCGGACCCCCAGGCTCCCTGCCAAAACTGGGCACACGAGATCTCCAGCTGCCGGTCCGGTCTGAAGGCAGACAAGCTGGAGTACACAGAGATTTGTGCAGAGATCGCAACCTGCAATTCCTTGAAGTGGAGCTGTGCGGGAAGCCACCTCCAATGACCCCCCCCCCCAACAACTAAGACAGTACATATCTAAATTCATGTTTAAAATGACATGTCTTCGTAACAAAAGTTTCTCTCCTTGTGTATTAATGACCATGTTTATGTATATGTTTAAAGTTTGGTAAACAGTAACTTTAAAGCTAAATTCTTACTAGTCAAAGTTAAATGAAAAAGGTTTTCAATGTAATTCTCATAAAGATAAAATTAACTTACATTTAAAGTCTGAGGTAAAAATTAGTTAACAATCAATATATTTTAACTAAGTTGGTCTAAAGACCTGCACACACCTAGGGTGTGCCTCCATCTTGAATGGGTATAACAAAAGGTTAAATAGACTTGTTGATATGTAAAACTCTCGATTACCTTCTCTATTAGAAATGGTAGATCGCACAATGGCTATGCTAATTATTCTCATGCCTGAGGTTTCCTTTCCTGCACACACCTAGGTTACATCTCCATCTTAAATGGGTGTAACAAAAGTTAAAAAGACGTTGTTGATATGTAAAAGTCTCAAATTCCTTCTCTATTAGAAACGTTAGATTGCGCTATGGTTATGCTAATAAGTTTTGTTTCATAGTAAGTAAATTGCAGCCAGCTGCCTTTGGGACTCTAGGCTGTTCCCCACCCCCATGCAATTGACTGTTGAGGCAAGTATGCCCCCCAGAGGCAAGAAATGTTTTTTTTTTAAGCTGATAAAGTTTTGCCCACAGAGGAAAAAAAGGCCCCCTCAGGCCTTCCCTTGGCAGCACACTGGTTCTTGTTACTTGCTTACATGTTTCTCCATGTTTGCGCCAGTTTCTTTTTTTAAAAATGCCTGTACGATATAGGTTTCTGTTCACCCCACACCCTTGATACTGTAGTCATTTAGTTAAAAAGAAAAGGGGGAATTGTTGTATGCTTTACATTGGGTTGTTCTAGCTCTCCCCAGCCAAGAAAATTGGATCAGTCCTGCTAATTTCGCGGGCCCGCTTGGCCCCGCCCCAAGGAACCCCGAGAGGGTTCTAGAGTTCCAGAGTTCCAGAGTTCGAGAGTTGGAGAGTTGCAGAGTGAGAGAGTGCTTGGCGCCGCTGCGGGGGGAAAGAGGCAGCAGAGTTCTGTTTGGTGATTAGTTTGGGTTAGTTTATGAATCGTTGTTCCTGAATAAATAAATACAGCTTCCCTGCCCAGACAGCTTCCCTGCCCAGACAGCTTCCCTGTCTCTGGTTGTCTCTGTTACCCACCCGTGAAGCTAGCCCGGCCAGCTGGAGCTTCCGAATTTTAACAACACTCCTCTCTCTATTTCTCTCTGTCCTATCCAACAACGACAACAACAATACTAACTACAACAATAAAACAACAAGGGCAACAAAAGGGAATAAATAACTAAATATTTAAAAAAAATTGAAAAATGTCCATCCTCCTTCAGAGGATGGAACATTCTCTGGCATTGTTGATCCACCTTGAGGGCAAGGTCCTATGGGGTCCCACAAAGGGGTCTATTGTGTTTATCCTGATAGAGATGACCAAAAACAATGGAGAGAGGGATTTATTCGAGGTCTAGGCCCATCGTGACTGTTTGGGAATCTCAAGACTCCCCGACTAGGGCCCAAGCTGATGGGGTGGATTGATAGTGACTAAAAAGTTATCATTAAAGTTTGCCAGTCTCTTGCCCTTATTTAGGTTTTGTAGTCCTTACTTTGATAAGGCTAGCTTTGGAGTTAGTGAGGGAAGTATAATAGGAAGTAGAAAAGGAGGGTATCTTAAGTCAAAGTGGATACAATTTCATTAGGAACTTATGGTGTCTTTTTAGGTCTTTCTACTTGCTTGCTGCATATACTGACTCACTGCAAACAATTGTGCACTTTTTGCTTTCAGGTGTATATTTTCCCCTAATTTATGGATACATGTGAACATATGCCCTATCTCACGGGACCTGGTCTATATCTAGGTTTTGGGACTTTGTTAAGAAGTGAATCACCCTAAATGGAATTAGAGAATTCTATGAGAAAGAAAGGTCTCACCCGAGTAATGAGGCAGAAGGGTTGACATTCCACTCCTGACAGCTCTGGACACAGTCTGAAGTGAAGCATGTTGAGGTGGTATTCCTGAGGAAGATGGGTCCTGAATTTAGGGCAGCTTGGAACGTTCCTACTTCTTCTTCTTCTAGCGTTTGCCCTTCTTCCGTAGCCAGTCAACTCATGACCACAGAATGTGAGCTCAGACCTATAGGGATGCAGAGGTCACACAGGCTCCTAAGCTGAATATGGGCCCCTGATAACATCAAGTTGACGGAGTTTACAGTCAACAATATTTATACACCATTCCCATATTTGAGAGCTTCTCTCTTCCCTGACCCAGATTTCTGGTCCTTTTTCCAGCTATGACATCATCTCCCCAGACAATAACTTGGTCCACCTGCATATCAGATGTCAGGCTCAGAAAACAACAACAATAACAAACTAAAAAATCAAGCTAGTATAGTCATTGGCCTTTGGAATATAACTAAAACAGGCCTACAAACTATCTACAAAATAGAGACCCCCAACTCTTCATCTGAACTATTCCAGCCTTTAAGTTCATGATTAGTCAACAATTTATTTTGACTTCATATCTTAACTCTTTTTTCAGCCACCAGATTCCAGATGCTACCATGATGCCAACTGGACTTCCCTGGTCAGAGGACCCCACCAATGTGTCTTGGAGCCCTGCTTCCCCAGAGCCCCGCCACACCAGGGAGACAGGCTGGGAGTATGAATGAACCTGTTAATGCTCATGTTCAATGGGAAAGCAATTACAGAAGCCAGACCTTCTACCTTCTATACCCCACAATGATCCTGTGTCCATACTCCCAGAGGGATAAAGAATAGGAAAGCTATCAGGGGAGGGGTTGTGATATGGAGTTGTGGTGGTGGGAACTGTATGGAGTTGTACCCCTCTTATCCTGTGGTTTTTGTCAGTATTTCCTTTTCATAAATAAAAATTAAAAAAACTTGAAAAATGGGTCATAGGTAAACCTAATGCTGAAGTATAAAACTTATTTGTTTTCCATCAAGGTTATCACTACTAATCAGTGCCTGCATGGTGAATCTGTTCACACTGGTCACCTCTCTGTCTCTGTTTCCTTCTCCTCCTCCATTCCTTCTTTCTTTCTTTTTGCCACCAGGGTTATCACTAGGGCTTGGTTCACAATGAATCTACTGCTTCTGGTGTCCTTCCTCCCCCCTTCACCCTATTTTATTTGATAGGAAAATTATTTGAGAGGAGGAGGGGAGAGGGAGAGAGAGAGAGAAAGAGAGAGAGAGAAAAAAGACGAGGAGAGAGAAAGAGATGCACTACTGTTTCATAGCTTATGAAGCTTCTCCCCTGCAAGTGTTACTGGGGGCCTCAAACCTAGGTCTTTGTAATTGGTGACATGAGTACTTAACTGGTGGTGCCAATCCCATCCTCTCTTTCTCTCTCTCTCTTTCTCTCTTTCTTTCTTTCTTTCTTTCTTTCTTTCTTTCTTTCTTTCTTTCTTTCTTCCTTCCTTTTTTCCTACCTTCCTTCCCTTCTTCCTACCTTCCTTCTTTTCTTTAAATTTTTAATTATAAAGTGGAAATATTGACAAACTATAGGATAAGAGGAGTACATTTCCACACAGTTCCCACTCCCAGATCTCCATACCCAAACTCTTCCTTTGATAGCTTTCCTATTCTTTATCCTTTTAGGAGTATGGACCCAGGATCATTGTGGGGTGCAGAAGGTGGATGGTTTGACTTCTGTAATTGCTTCTCCACTGAACATGGGCCCTTCCTTCCTCCCTTCTTATTCTCTCTCTCTTTTTATTTTTGAAAGACATAGAGAAATTGAGTGGGAATAGGGGAATAAAGATGGAGAGAGAAATAGAGACAATGACAGCAGTGAGCTTTTCCAGTTGTGCCACTACTTGGCTCCTCAAACTATAAAACACTTTGAAGGCAGCAAAAGAGAACACTTATATTACCTTGAATGTAGGGACACATTCATATATATATATATATATATATATATATATATATGGCACTAAAGACACACTTTATGAAAAAAGTAATTGATAATATGCTGCTTAAAAATTTTAAAATTTATTCATAAAATAAAAAATATTGACAAGACCATAGGATAAGAGGGGTACAATTCCACACAATTCCCTTTACCAGATTTCACATCCTATCCCTTTGAAAACTTTCCTATTCTTTATCCCTCTGGGAGCATGGACCCAGGATCATTATGGGTTGCAGAAGATGGATAATCTGTGATTTTAAAATAAAAAATAAATTCTTCTCTGTGAAAGACAATGCCAAGAAAATTAGAAGACAATATGTAGATTGGCAGAAAATATTTACCAAAGATAAATTGACAAAAGACTTATCTAAAATATGCACAGAACTCTTACAACTCAAGTAATAAAGAATCAGCAACCTGATTAAAAATGAGCAAATATCAAAGCCCCATTAAAGGTAATATAAAGATGGCAAATAAGTATATGAAAAATGTATTCCACATCATTATCACTAGGAAATGTAAAAGAAAATGACATTGAAATCCCACTTCACTCCTATTAGAATGACCCAAATCCATAATAAAGAACAACACCAAAAGCTGCTGAGGGCTAGAACAATAGATACTCTTGTGGTGCCCCATTAAAGTTCACCAGGGAGCTTGACAGGGTCATCTCCTCTGGACCTGCATTCAGACTTCAAGGAAGTTGGGCAGGAGGATGAGAATGGGTCCACGCATTCTCCCCCCGTTATTGCTACAAATAATTATACTGTCACAGTTGATTGATAGTGCTTTGGCAGTGCCTGGTGGGAATGGAGAGTCAGAAGCACCCCCTCTCCTTTACACAGGGGCATATTTGAAAGTTACATTATGAAAGTGGGGAAGGTGGGTCAACATAGACAGACAAAAGAAGTCATGTTATGACCTGCCCCTCAAAGAAAGAATGCAGAGATTGAGGCCTCCCGGGTACAAGTTGACGTATTGAAACAAAGAAAGATTAATAGTTAAACTGTACCAGACCTAGATGAGCAGTGGTCCACGACTAGGCAAAGATCTGTATGCCCCCCATAGAAGATTAATGATAGAAATAGCCCTCCGCTAAAGTAAAACAATTCTGGGTATGACCTCCCCTGAGAACAGGGCGATACTAAACACTGTACCATTCTTTACAGTTATAGGGGAGTAACATGTATCCTGCCAAAGCCACAAGACTAAGCTGGTTGTTTAGACAACCTAAATGTAACCTGAAAAAAGTATAAAATCTAATGCAGTTTCACTATTAAAATGAGTCCAGATTCACCCTCCAATAGAGTGTGGTGTCTATTTGTTCTCCCTCGCGCGGACTCCTGACCCACAGGGGAGGTTGCCTTCAAGACCCCTGACCCTCCTGCTGCTCATCCACTGTGGTGGTCCGCAGCATACTCTGTCATATTGCTGGTAGGAATATAAAATGGCACAATTTGACATACAGTTTGGTGATTCTTATAACAATCAACATACTTTTTTTAGTTTTTAAAAAATTTTTATTTATAAAATGGAAATATTGACAAGACCGTAGGATAAGAGGGATACTACTACACAAAATTCCCACCACCAGAACTCCCTATCCCATCCTTTCCCTTGATAGTTTTCCCATTCTTTATTCCTCTGTGAATATGGACCCAGGGCTTTTATGGGCTGCAGAAGGTGGCAGGTCTGGCTTCTGTAATTGCTTCCCTGCTGAACATGGACATTGACAGGCTGATCCGTACTCCAAGCCTGTCTCTCTCTTCACCTCATGGGGCAGGGATCTGAGGAGGTGAGGCTCCAAATACATTGGTGTGGTCGTCTGCCCAGGGAAGTCAGGTTAGCATTATGCTAGCATCTGGAATCTGGTGGCTAAAAAAGAGTTAAGATATAAAATAGAACAAATTGTTGGCTAATCATGAACCTAAAGACTGGAATATTGTGGATTGCAGGGTTGCTCTGGGTCCCTCACCCCCTTTGCCTGCTGAGGAGAGAGTCAGAGAGGGCCCCCTGGAAGTCCTGGGGTAGCTCCACTTGCAAAGTGAGCAAAAAGACAGGGCAGTCAGCTCTGGGAAAGCCTCTGTGGGGCAATTAATTTATTGAAAGAAAAAGCAGATAAATATAGGCCATAACTCGGGGGGGGGAATGTTTGGGGTATTCATTAATCCAAACACAGAGCAACATGATGCATAGTTACATTTTGACCAACAGATTGTTTGGTCATAAGCTTTACAATGTACATTTTTCAGGAGGTAAATTGCAGGCACTTTGGAGCAGCAAGGGAGAGGAAAAAGAAGACAGCTGAGCAAAAAAAGACAGCTGAGCAATCAAGATGTTTGCTGGCAGTTTTAAGGTTAACACAGTAATTCATGGCTTCTAATTAAAGAAGGAAGTGGGGGTTGGTGGCATGTGTAGAAAGGCACCCATGTCCAGGAGTCCAGCTGTCATAAATTCCAGATACCAGAGAAACCTGCCCTTGTCTCAACCTGAAGGGAGAGTTGGAGGTCAACCCTCTCAGACCTCATGGAAACAATGGCTTGGACTTTCTGGGATAGTGGGCCTATTCTCCAACAGTGGCTGAAGATTTGGAGGTCTCCATTTTGGTAAAAGCTAGTAGGTCTATTTTAGGTATATTCCAAAGAGTCCATAACTTTATGAGTTTTTGCTTGTGCCTGACATCTAATATACAGGTGACCTAAGTTATTGTATGAGGGGATGGCGTCATAATTGGAAAAAGGACCAGAACTCTGGATCAGGGGTGAGAGTAGCTCCCAAATTTGGGAAAACTATATAAATATTGTTAACTGAAACCCCATAGATTTGATTTGTGGCCCGTAGTCAGCACAGGAACGTATGTAACATCTGCATCTCTGTAGATCTGAGCTCATATTCCATGGAATATTCCAGGATGTGGCAATTTCAGGATCTATCATCCTTGGGTGATTAGGCAGAGTATGCTATCCACCTGCCTTCCCTTCAGAGAATGGAACACTGCCCACCCTTGTTGATCCACATTGAGGGCCAGGTCCTGTAGGGTCCCACAGAGGGGTCCATAATCAACATATACTTGTGATGTGATCCAGCAGTCACATTGCTGGGTATTAATCTAAGTATTGGAAACTTAATGTCTACACAAAAATTCTGCAACCTTATTCATAGTAGTCATAACTTGGAAACAACACAGATTTCCTTCAGTAGGTGAACAGATAAATGGTGGTATATTCAGGAATGAGTGCTAAAGAATTGAGCTTTTAGGACATGAAAACATGGAAGAAACTTAGATGCATATTAGCAGGTGAAGGAAGCTAATTTAAAGAGGATATATACTGGTTTGACTACAGCTCTATGACACGCTAGAGACAGGCAACACTATGGAGACAATAAAACAATTGTTGGTTGCCTAGGTTTGGGACGAGGAAGGCAGAGCACAGAGTAGTTATAGAATAGTGAAATACTCTGTATGTCATTATGTTGTTATAATGATAAATATATTCACTAGACTCTTGTCAAAGCACATGGAATGTACAGTATAAAGAGTAAACCTGAAAGTATAATGTGGACATAGATTACTATAATGTGTCACAGTAGGCTCCTTGTTGGTAAAAATTGCCATTTTGATCAGTGACTGGTAATAATAGGGAAGACTGTGCCTTTTCTATTTTCTTATAAGTCTAAGACTTCCTTTAAAAAAATGTGTCCCCATATTATAAATATAATTTATCCTTCAAGATAAAATTGAATTTGAATGACTTTACTCTGTTTTTTTACATGCTTCACTGCTTCTCTACAGTTTGAAATTGGCAAGGTTTATATCTTTATATACCTGTGTGGCCTTTGTTGCTGATTGAGTTTATGCTCTCTGATCATGCAGCATTTATATTAAGTGTACTTTTATTATATCTCAGAGATGTGTAAGAAAAGAAGGATGGTAAGCACTAGCAGGAGATATTTGCAGACCAAATCAAAGAGAGACCACCTCTTTAGCTCTGGCTTAGTATTACCATTTTTAATAAGAAACTAAGGAAAAAATTGTAAGATTTTCTTAGCAAGTGCTCTAAAGGTGCTTAGAAGTATTTATAAATTAAAATTATTAGTTACTTATTTGATTCTTATTCTTTAGCATAAATTTAATCTTTTTCAGTGGAAGTCTTTAAGAGCTGGCAAACTTCCTTTTGCAGTTCTTATATGCAAATATATCTGTCCTGGATAGACTTTGCGTAAGCATTTAATTGTCATTATTGGTGTTCATTTTCACACTGAAGTAGGCTTTCAATTATTATTAACTTTCTGAGGAATAATTTAGTATACTGAAGTTTTCACACACTTATATTCTACTACCCAGCAATTCTAGGAATTTTTTTAAATTTATTTTTTATTTAAGAAAGAATAAATTAACAAAACCATAGGGTAGAAGGGGTACAACTCCACACAATTCCCACCACCCAATCTCCATATTCCATCCCCTCCCTTGATAGCTTTTCCATTCTCTATCCCTCTGGGTCGTCTCTTTGTTTGTTTAATAGTTTCTTTGGATGTGCAGAAGCTTTTCAATTTGACGTAGTCCCATTGGTTTGTTTTTGCTTTAGTTTTCCTTGCAATTGGGTTTATTTCATCAAAGATGTCCTTGAGGTATAGGTGGGAAAGTGTTTTACCAATGTTTTCCTCTAAGTATTTGATTGTTTTTGGTCTAACATCAATGTCTTTGATCCATTTGGAGTTGATTTTTGTTTCTGGTGAGATAAAGTGGTTCAATTTCATTCTTCTGCATGTTTCAATCCAGTTTTCCCAGCACCATTTATTGAAGAGAGCCTCCTTCTTCCATTTAATGCTTTGGGCCCCCTTGTCAAAGATTAGATGTCCATTGGTGTGGGGATTTATTTCTGGGCTTTCAATTCTGTTCCACTGGTCTGTGTGCCTATTTTTGCTCCAGTTCCATGCTGTTTTGATGATGATGGCTATATAATGTAGTTTGAAATCTGGGAGTGTGATACCTCCATTTCTGTTTCTTTTCCTCAAGATGGTTTTGGCATTTCTAGGTGTTTTCAGGTTCCAGATAAATGAATGTAATGTTGGTTCTATTCTCTTAAAGAAGCTTGGTGGAACTTTGATGGGTATTGCATTAAATTTGTATATGGCTCTGGGGAGAATATTCATTTTGATGATATTTATCCTTCCAATCCATGAGCATGGGATATCTTTCCATTTCTTGGTATCAGTTTCTATTTCCTTGAGTAGCAACTCATAGTTTTCAGTATACAAGTCCTTCACTTCTTTGGTCAACTTTATTCCTAGGTATTTTATTGATTTTGCTGAAATAGTAAATGGCAGTGATTTCTGGATGCCTTCTTCTTAGTTTTAGTGTTTGCATAAAGAAATGCCATTGATTTTTGTACATTGATTTTGTAGCCTGACACCTTGCTATACTGCCTAATAACTTCCAGTAGTTTTCTGCTGGATTCTTTAGGTTTTTTATGTATACTATCATATCATCTGCATGCAAATAGTGAGAGCTTGAATTCTTCCCTTCCAATCTGTATTCCTTTGGTTTTTTTTTCTTGCCTGATTGCTATGGCAAGAACATCCAATACTATGTTGAAGAGTAATGGTGACAGTGGACAGCCCTGCCTAGTCCCTGATCTGAGGGGGAATGTTTTCAGCTTCTGTCCATTGAGTATGATGTTGGCTGTAGGTTTGCTATATATGGATTCCACTATCTTTAGGAATTTCCCATCTATTCCCATTTTTTGTAGAGTTTTGAGCATGAATGGGTATTGGATTTAGTCAAAGGCTTTCTCTGCATCTATTGAGATAATCATGTGATTTTTGGCTTTGCTTTTATGGATGTGGTGAATGACATTGATTGACTTACGGATGTTGAACCAGCCTTGCATTCCTGGGATGAATCCCACTTGGTTGTGATGAACAATCTTTTTGATTTGCTGCTGTATCGGGTTGGCCAAGATCTTGTTTAATATTTTGCATCTATGTTCATCAGAGATATTGGTTTGTAGTTTTCCTTTTTTGTTGTGTCCCTATCAGCTTTTGGTATCAGGGTGATGTTGGCTTCATAGAGGGTGGAAGGGAGTATTACTGTTTCTTCAGTCTTATGGAAAAGCTTAAGAAGTATGGGTACTAACTTTTTCCTGAAAGTTTTGTAGAATTCGTTTATGAAGCCATCTGGTCCAGGACTTTTGTTTTTGGGGAGATTCTTAATAATGGTTTCAATGTCTTTGTCTGTGATTGGTGCATTTAGGTTTTGTAGTTCTTGGTTCAGTTTTGGAAGGGCACGTGTTTCTAGGAATTCTTCCATTTCTTCCAGATTCTCTAGCTTGGTGACTCATAGTTATTCATAGAAGTTTCGCACGATTTTCTGGATTTCTTTGGTGTCAGTTGTGATATCTCCTCCATCGTTTACAATTCTATTAATTTGAGTCTTCTCTATTTTTTGTTTGGTGAGTCTGGCTAGGGGTTTGTCAATTTTGTTTAATATTTCAAAGAACCAACATTTGACTTCATTGATCTTTTGTATGGTTCTTTTATTTTTGATGTTGTTTATTTCTGCTCTAATTTTAATGATTTCTGTCCTTCTGGTTGCTTTAAGGTTCCTATGTTCCTCTTCCTCTAAGTCCTTGAGGTGTGCACTAAGGTCGTTCATTTGAGCTTTTTCTTGTTGTTTAATATGTGATTGTATGGCTATAAATTTCCCTCTCAATACTGCTTTAGCTGTGTCCCAAATATTTTGATAGGTTGTGTTTTCGTTTTCATTTGTTTCCAGGAATATTTGAATTTCCTGTTTGAGTGACTCTCTGTCCCAGTGGTTCTTAAGGAGTATGTTGTTTAATTTCCAAATTCTGTGACATTCAATAATTTTCTGTTTGTTGTTAAATGTTAGTTTTACTCCACTGTGGTCTGAGAAGATACTTGGGATGCTTTCAATGCACTTGAATTTACTGACGCTGTCTTTGTGGCCTAACATGTGGTCTATCCTTGAGTATGTGTTTTGTGGATTTGAAAAGAAGGTGTATTCCATCTTTTGGGGGTGAAGGACTCTGAAAATATCCAGGAGGTCTAATCTGTCCATCTCTTTATTTAATTCTCTTGTTTCTTTATTGATTCTCTGCTTTGTTGATCTAAGTGTGATAGTGGGGTATTAAAGTCTCCCACTATTATTGTATTACTACTGATGTATTTTTGAAGTTCTTTCAGTAGGTGCTTGATGTATTTAGATGGTCCCTCACTGGGTGCATAGATGTTAATGATTGTTAAGTCTTCTTGGCTGATTGATCCTATAATTATTATGTAATGTCCTTGCCTATCTTTTATTACTTTATTTAATTTAAAATCTATTGTGTCAGAGGTTAGAATGGCTGTTCCTGCCTTTTTAGTTGTCCGTTAACCTGTATGATAGTATTCCATCCTTTAAGTTTAAGTCTGTGTTTATTTTGTTGTGTCAGATGGTATTCTTGCAAGCAGCATATGGTTGGGTTATGTTTTCTGACCCATCTCCCCACTCTGTGCCTTTTGATAGGTGAGTTTAAGCCATTGACATTAATTGATATTATGGATTTAATGTATTGTAGTGCCATTGTTCAACTAATTTTTATTTGCTCTGATATATTGCAAGTATTATAGTGTTGTTCTTGTTTATAAAAGGTCTTTTAGAACCTCTTTCAGGGCTGGTTTGTTGATGGTTGCCTCCTTTAACTGTTGTTTTTCTAAGAAGGTTTTGATCCCTCCATCTAGTTTGAATGAAAGTCTAACAGGATATATTATCCTTGGTTGAGACCCTTTTTCATTTAGGGCTCGACAGATATCTTGCCATTCTCCTCTGGCTTTTAGAGTTTGAGTGGAGAAGTCTGCTGATAGTCTTATGGGTTTTCCCCTGTATGTGACTTTTTGTTTTTCTCTTGCAGCCTTTAGGATCCTTTCTTTATCCTTACTCCTCATTGTGACTATGATGTGTCTTGGTGTCTTCAGGTCTGGGTTGCTTCTTTTTGAAACTCTCTGGGCCTCTTGAATCTTGATGTCCTTTTTCTTATTCAGGTCTGAGAAGTTTTCTTCTATAATTTCCTCTAGAATGTTTCCTTCCCCTTCCTCTCTTTCTTCCTCTGGCAGGCCAACTATAGGAATGTTACTTCTTTTGAGATCATCCCATATGTCTCTGTTGTTGTTTTCAGTGTCTCTCAATCTCTTTTTGAGCTCTTTCACCTCTTTCTTAGTTTTCTCTAACTCATCATCTGTCAGGCTAATTCTCTTTTCTGCTTCTGTTAGTCTGTTTTCTGGGTTAACTAAGTTTGACTGGTTTTTATTTTTTCTGTGTTTTCTAAACTTTATTACTTTATAATAAGAAAAATAGTAAAAAGAATAACTAGTTCAAAGGGTAGTCTAGTGCTCTGAAATCTAATACTTAGGAAGCATCACCCATTAGAAACTTCCCAACATGAAAATTTTCTGACTTTACTCTCTGCCAAGACCAGAGAACTTGGACATGAGATTTTTAGAGAACCCTATCAGCTACCTACTGCTCTGATTTTAAGGTAATAATGATTTTTATGTATCTTTTCATTTCAAGCAACTTAGCAATTGTTGGAAAATCAGAGACTCACTATCAGAGCTAATGGTCCACATCTCTCTGCCATCCTGAAGAGTGCTTTTAAAGAGAACATTCTATGCTGTCCTGTGATGGTTAAGTGCAGGATTATTCTATTTCAAGAGGAGAGGCTCTACTTTAATGCTTCTGTCTGATATTGAGGGGAGTGGGCATGTGTGCTCTGAAGGATCCTTTGAATAGCATCATTGCCTTGAAGCATTGTTCCCTTGGAAATTGCTTGATCTTTGTCTGTGCAGCAGTGGCATTAGGCTTTTAGGTGTGTGTGTGTGTAAATATATATTTAAATGGGGGAAGATAAGTAGAAAAAATGTGTTGTACCCTAGTAAATTAAAATAAAAATATGTACCACTTTATTTCACAATATGGACTTAATATAAAGAAGAAATTTTGTAATTCCTTCAAATTTTGTAATTCCTTCAAATATTTGTATGGTAGGAAGATTTATATCTAAAATGAACAACCCTAAACTTTATTACTTTTTTGTGTGGAGTCATGCCTTATACCTACATGATTTCACCAACCTATGCTGCTTTTTCATTCAGATTGGGTGGGGGTGGGTGAAAAGACCTCATGGTGCCATTGTACCTCCCATGAGGTACCAAGGTTCAAACTTGGACTATGTGCATGGCAAGGCCTGAGTCTTTCCCAGTAATGGCTACTGTGAGAAGGAAAATAAGTTTGAATTCATTAGATGGTGGAGACAGACTGTAAAAATTTATTCCAGTCAGTGCATTCAGATCACAATCTATAGAAGATAGATACACATACTAAATTTTGATGAATGTTAAAAAACATCTGCTTCATCAGTTGTAAATGACCAGTATTCATTAGTGTAAGGTGATGTGTAACAGCACCTGAGAAGATGAGAAAAAATTTTGAACACTGAGGCCTGGGAAGTGACACTCTAACTATAGAGCTGGACTCTCAAACACGAGGTCCTGAGTTTGATCTCCAGCCTCACATGTGCCTAGGTGATGCTCTGGTTCTAGATCTTTCATGATAAAAATAAGTAAATATCTTAAAAATCTGATCATTTGCAGTCTGCTCAAATTAGGTAATTAATTTGTTATAGAAATTCTGAAAAATTTCCAGGAGTTCCTGCTCAAACACATGTAATTTAGTTTTCCAAATTTATGATTAGAGTTTAGAGAAATTAAGGGGCATTATATGCAATTTGAAACTAATTTTTGAGGAAAAGCTAGTTTTTGAGTTTTATTTCTCCTTGTTTAAGTTTTGAATTTGATTTATTGAGATTGATTTCTCACTTAAAGGATGAACTCTTTTAATTTTAATTTTATTTAACAAATTGAAAGGGAAGAGTCAGAATGAAACATTAGTAAGTCAGAATAAAATAGTGCTTCTCTAAAAAAATAATATAGTGCTTCTCTGATTGTTGTCCATTATCTGTACTAATTCAACCCAACCATATCCTTGTTAGATAGTGATACATTCAGTTGTTCTGACTGTTGTTGACTCAGCTTGTGTCATAGCTGCCCATTGCTCCATGTTCACTTTTTGGTAAAGCAGTGAATGAATTTCAGAATAAGATTACTGTGATGTCAAGTGATGAACCTGATTAGAGAGGTCAAAAAGCATGTTATGAAATAAGCACAAAAGAAACAATCTATAGAGGCTATAATTTCAAAAGGTCGTCACTAAGAAGAAAGTGATAATGATAGTTGGGAGGACATACAAGATGAGATGAGAATAATGAAGAGAGCGTTGTCAAATATTTATGGATGTTGTTCATATCGTGTATGAAAACACTCTCACACTTTTTTCCTGCAAAGATACTGCATAACAAGTAACACCCTACCTCCAATATAGCAGCTATCAACAAACATTTCTTTTTCACTATTGGTCTTGCAGGTCAGATCTGATGTCTTGGAGTCTGCTGGATGCTCATGGACTTAGGTGCTGTCTGTAGATTGATTTACTTTGATCCACGTGCCAATTCCAGACATTCAGTTTTCAAGGCAAATTGGAGATACATATAAGTCAAGATATTCAACCTAGTAAACTCAAGATGAGTTCTGCAATTTGAAGGTTGAGATCTTGATTTAGCAATATGGAAGTGACTTTGACAATCAAGTATTGATGAACTGGTGATTTTATACTTAATAAAGTGATTTATACTTAATTGAGTGAAATTACTTCAAAGAGGGAATATTTTTGGATCAATGGTATTTACTTGGTGAGAGATTATAGAACCTAGTGTTGAAGCAGAGATTTTGTCTCTAGATGAAAGTATGGAAAATTCACATACAGTTACAGACAGAAAGCATAAAGTGATAAAGGTAGTGACACAGGTTTCTAGAAATTTCTTTTCTTGAGATATGATGAAAAGAAAAACTGAGAGTGATGATTGGGAGGTATTGATGTTTTGAGGAGAAAGAAAAAAGTATGTATATAGTAAGATGTTTTCCTCCAGCCATATTCAATTTCATGGATGCCAGAACAGGGCAGGCAGATTAGTTCATTTAAATTTTTACTAATTTAGAACAATCAGTTAACACTATGATAAGAAGTCTGAGTTATTATGTCAAAGAGAAATAATATATTGTGTATAGAAAATATAATAAGTAGGATTATTAAATGTATGAATAAAATGTAATAAAATATCATAGATTGGAATGTGAGATGAAAGAACAGAAAGAACGACAGGGGGAGGTGAGAGACTGGAATGCTTGATATTGAGTTTTTGGGAGAAAGGAAAAAAGAAAGTAGCTGGTGTAGTGGAACATGAGAAATTGGAAGAAGAGTTCAAATGCGATGAAAGGATTGTCAAGTATATATTGAAATAGTCAAGATAATGACAAACAGAATTTTGGACATGTCACTTCTTTAAATTATGGGGAAGAACCAAGATATGTAGGTAGTTGCAACTAGCAGAGGGAAGTGGATTGATAGTCTGATGAACCAAAGGGAAGCCATATCCAGAGGGTTGAGCTGGGTCAAGAGCTAGACACTAAGGATAAAGAAATTCTTTGCTGATAATTAATTGATGGTGGGTTCCAGAATACAAACTGAATTTTTTTCAGGATTTGAAGACGGTTGAGAGATGAGTTAATAAATAGGGAAGTACTAAAATATCTAGTTAGAAAAGTCTAGGGATACAGGCCTATCTAGGGTACAAAAGAACTTGATTTCTATTTATTATTTATTTATTTATTATTGGATATAGACATAGAAATTAAGAGGAGTGAAGGAGATAGGGAGAGAGATAGAGACATATTCAGCCCTGCTTCACCACTCATGAAACTTCTCCCCTGTAGGTGGGGACCAGGAGCTTGAACCTGGGTCCTTGTGCACTGTAATGTGAGCACTTAACCAAGTATGCCACTGCCTGGCCCCAAGAACTTCATTTCTAGAGATAATCAATGGATCAAGACTATGGAGACAAATCTATCTGAATCTTAAGACAGAGAATGATAAATAGTATGGTAGTTGGATTTTTATCCACAGTATATTATATTTGGAGACCTTTATTTTCATATCAAATATGTGTAGAAATAGAGTATTGTTTAGAAATGAAAAGCTTCCAATGGGGGGTGGTGTTTGGGACACGGAACTCTGGTGGTGGGAACTGTATGGAATTTTACCCCTATAATTTTACAGTCTTGTTAATAATTATTAAATCACTAATAAATAATAAAAAATTTAAGAAAGCAATGAGCAATTTTATCTGATGCTTGCAGTGCTATAAGATATAAAATTAGGTTGGAATGGTGTGAAGTTTTGAGGTAGTGGGTAATGTTAGAATCACCTGGCATGATAATTTAATTGGGACTCTCTGTCTTCATGGTCTTTAGGTTTAGAACACCAGACTCTGGGGTGTCGGGTGGTAGCACATGTGGCGCCAAGTCCAAGGACCAGCTTAAGGATCCCCGTTCTAGCCCCTGGCTCTCCACCTGTAGGGGAGTCGCTTCACAAGCGGTGAAGCAGGTCTGCAGATGTTTACCTTTATCTCCCCCTCTCTGTCTTCCCCTCCTATCTACATTTCCCTCTGTCTTATCCAACAACAAATGACATCAATAATAGGCTACAACAACAAGGGCAACAAAAGGGGGAAAATGGCCTCCAGGAGCAGTGGATTCATGGTGCAAGCACTTCTTCTTCTAGCGTTTGCCCTTCTTCTGTAGCCAGTCAACAGCGTCAGGTTGAGCCTGATGTAAAGTTTCAAGACCTCCTTTGAATCTGGAGAGGTGGCAGTCGTTGACTATGTGGGTCATAGTCTGTCTGTAGCCGCAGGGGCAGTTCGGGTTGTCTCTGGCTCCCCTGCAGTGGAACATAGCGGTGCACCAGCCATGACCTGTTCGATAGCGACTGAGGAGGGCCCAATCATAACGTGCTAGGTCAAAGCCGGGTTGACCCTTGCAGGGGTCTGTGATGAGGTGTTTGTTCTTTACCTCAGCTGACTGCCAACTCTGTTTCCAAGAGTCTGGAACAGAGAAGTTCAGTGTAGGCATAGGAGACCAGATTGGATGACGAGATGTCAAGCGTTGGACAGGATGGGTGAAGATATCCGTGTATATTGGCTGGTCCGGTCGAGCGTAGACGTGGGAAATGAACTTAGATGATGCTGCATCCCAACGAATATCTGGGGGGTGATGTTGCTAAGAACTGGCAGCCATGGAACCGGGGTGGAATGGATGGTTGCAGAAATTATCCTCATGGAAGAATATAATTTGGAATCGACCAAGTGGACATGGGGGCTACGGAACCATACTGGGGCACAGTATTCTGCAGTGGAATAGCATAATGCCAGAGAAGATGATCGTAGTGTGGAAGCGCTCGCGCCCCATGGGGAGCTGGCCAGTCTTGCAATGATGTTATTCCTCGCACCCACCTTTGCTGCAGTTTTTATGAGATGTTCATGAAATGACAGAGTGCGATCGAGAGTAACACCAGATAGACTGGCTGGGCTTCATGCAGGATTCTCATATCGCCAAGCTGCACATTAAGCTCACGCGAGGCCGAGGCATGGTGTAGATGGAAAACAGATGATACCGTTTTTGCAGTGCTAGGGATTAGTCGCCATTTTTTACAGTAATCAGATATCAGAGACATGTCTTTCGTGAGTGTTTCCTCGAGGATGTCAAACTTGGATACCTGAGTTGCACAGCAGATGTCATCAACGTAGATGAACTTCCTTGAAGATGTTTCTGGTGCAAGCACTGAGCCCCAGCAATAACCCTGGAGGCAAAATAATAATAAGAAACACCTGACCCTTCTTTATAATGACTTTTTTTCACAGATTATCTCATGAAATTCATGGTTCAGTACCCAGATATTTGACAATTGAATTAAACAGCACATATTGAGAGCATCCATACCAATGCAGAATTACAGGATGGGCTTATTTAACCTATCAATCTATTATTTTACCAATTTTTTGTGTGGGACCACAACAAATTTATTGTGTTGTCTGTGACACTTTCTGACCTCAAATAAATTTTTAGAGAAGATAAAGAAAATGAGCTCAAACTATTTATATAAAATGAAATGTTAGAGACAAAATTGGGTGTGATAAATCCTGGGTTAGCAGTCACAGAGACTTTAATGTGCTGTGTCTTTTTCTCCAAAAGTTTTGTCTTTCCTGAAAATCATGGGGCCCCCTAATTATTTGTGGAAATCTATTGTGATAAACCAGACATTATGGAAAGACACTTGGATCTCTCTCCTTCAACAACAACAATAACAATATGGACCTATGTGTGTCTCCTTCCTTTTATTTCTGACCAGGCTGCAATTCTGAGTCAACATCAGCATTTCAAAGGAGAGGAGAATGTAATCTAGTGAGTTGTCTATCTTTAACCTGAAAGTGCTCTGCATGGGGCTTTTCCACAAAATCCTGCAGAATCTTATCCTTGCAGATTAATTTCATACACCTTAAAGATCCCCTTTTTATTATTATCTTTATTTATTGGAAAGAGACAGTCAGAAATCAAGAAGGTAGGGGAGATAGACAGGGAGAGAGAAAGAGACAACTGCAGCCCTGCTTCACCACTTGCAAAGCTTTCCCCTTGCTGGTGGGGACCGGGGGCTTAAATGTGGGTCCTTGTGCACTGTAACATGTATGCTCAACCAGGTATGCCACCACCTGGCCCCTTAAAGATCCTCCCCCCCCCCCTTTTAATGAAAGGCTAGGAATGACTGATGAAGTCATTTTGGCTCTTTCACAAAAAAACTTCTTTTATTTGCTTAATACTGAGGGCATAAATATACTTTATTCTTATAAGGTACATTTCCTCAGCTACTTCACTTACAATGGTTAATTTTATGATATAATTTAAACCTTTTTTGCCAGCTTTAATTTATGATGTTAAAGTGTTACATATGAGTACTTTGCTTAATTGGCTTCCAGAAAATGATAGACAGGCATGGCTTATGTTAATCAGCTCTGAATCTCTATAGCAAATTTTCTTTTTTCTTCTTTATTAATTTTATGCTCAGGAGATTTTAGGAAATAGTATAAATCCTTTTGGGAAATCCCACATTCTAGAGAAGCTAAAGTGTTGAATAATCATGCAGTCTCTTGGTATTTGTGTTCCTCTAGAATGGAATTCTTAAGTTATTATACTTTCATAGGTTGAGAAGCACTACTGTGCTCTATTTGAAAATGAAATATATGTCAGTTAATCAACAGTATTCTTTTTTTTTTTAATTTTTTATTTAAGAAAGGATTAGTGAACAAAAGCATAAGGTACTCTTTATGTTGGAGTCTTGAAGTGGAGTTTAAGCATTCCTTTCTTTAGGTGTACATAGATTTCTTCTGACAGGTGCTTTTGTTTCCTTTGGGTAAATCTCCTGGAGAGAAATTACTGGGTCATAGGATAGACCTATGTCTAGTGTTCTGAGAAATCACCAGACTATTCTCCACAAGGGTGGGACCAATTTATATTCCAACCAGCAGTGAAAAAATGTTTCTTTTTCCTCCACATTCTCTTCAATATTTGCTATTACTGACCTTTCCAATGCCTGACATTTTCATGTATGTAAAGTTGTATCTCATTGTTGTCTATTGGACATCTGGATCTCTTTTTCCCATTTTCTTATGTGATTTTTTTTTTTTTTGGATTTTTAGTGCTGATTTTACTGAGTTCTTTATGTATTTTGGATATTAGTTTTTTATCTGAAGTATGTTGTACCAAGTTTTTCTACTAAATTGTGGTGGTACCCTTTGCTGTTAAGAAGCTTTTTTGTTTGATGTAGTCCCACTGATTTTTTGTTTGTTTATGTGTTTTCTTTGTTGTTGAACTTGAATCTTTGCTGACATTTTATTGGTGAAATAATTATTTACAGAATAATTGTTGACAAATGAGTACAGTTTCAATAATGCAAACTTGTGAGGTAGGAATACAAGAATTTGATAGTGCTTCTGTGTGGCTATCATGTGATTTTAATAAAGAATGACAGAATTCTCTACAAAGGGAGGCCAGCTCATCCTACTTTGTCACTCAAGGAAGACTTTTTCTGAAGTGAGTGAAACCTAGAATGTTTCCAGCTGTGACCATGGACTGTGAGCTCAGTTTGACAGGCACTCAGAGGTTGTACAGGCTCTAGTACTAAATATGAATAGGTAAGGGCCCCAAGTTAGATCAGTGTAGTGAATAGTTAATTGATTTTATATATTTCCTTCAAGTTTGTGAGCAACTCTCTGCCCTAATCCTGATTTAACTCTCACACCACCTTCTCAGATAATATTTCTAGTTCACTCCCATGTTAGCTATCAAGGTCAAGCAAATATTACTGAAACTTAGACTCCTAGAAACATATCTAAAATAGACTTCCTAGCTTCCTTCCTCCCCAAGTTTTCTATTTTCATCTGATCTATTCCTACTTTATGGTTACTGTTTATTGCATATTTTGTTCTGCTTTCCATCTTACTGTCTTTGAGCCATGAAGTCCCAGATGTTACTATGATTCCAACTTGACTTTTCTGGGAAAATGATCTTACCAGTGCTTCCTGGAACCTTACCTCTCCAGAGCCCTATCTCACTAGGGAAAGATAAAAACAGTAAAAACAGACTGGGGATATGGGTCAACCTATCAATATCTGTGTCCAGTGGAGAAGCAATTACAGAATATAGGACTCCCAGTTTCTGAGCCCTTCCCTCCAATTTTTGTTGTGGGGAAACGTAGGAAGGAAGTGAAGGCAGGGCCATTGAAAAAAGGGGTAAAAGAAAAAATATAGATGTCTATAGATGTCAATAGATAGTTACAGAATCACCCCATATTGGTTATTTTGAGAAACTACTGTAGTTTCCAATGGAGGAAAACTCTGGTGGTAGGGACCATATAGAATTATACCCCTATTATTTTACAACTTTGAAAATCAATATTAAATCACTAATAAAAATAATGGTAGAATTTAGTTCCTAAACTGACATTTTTATGACTATAAGATAAAATATTAGGGTTATACTCACAGGATATACATCAGCACATTTCATCGAAGACCACAGTCTTCTAGAATTTAGGTATTTGGCACTTTTTTTCTATGGGGGCGGATTTCCACTTGGACCTAGTCTATACCTGTATTTATTAGCAGAGCAACTGTTATACTGTTTTCATCTTCTCTTTAATGTGAACTTTTTGCAAAAACAAAATTTACATTTTCAAGTGTTCTGTATACATACTGCTTTACAATTGCACAAGAAATATCTGATACATGATTAGTTTCTTAATAGCTGCCTTATTTCCAGAAGAATGATACATACCCATTTGCTAAGGTATGTATTCTCTAGTATTTAATCTAGAAGCAGGACTGTCAGCTAGCTCGACTTTTATTTTTGTTTATAGCCAGCTATATGAATACTATCTAGAGACCAAGTGAGTGGAGTTAAGTTGGAAAGGTTTCTTCAGGGTGGGAGGATCCTAAAAATCCACAAGAGGGAGATATATTGCCATAGAAGAAGAGAATGAAGCTACTGTGACACAAATTCCCAACTTTCAGAACTGATGTTTTAGTGTTTTTCCCTGGTTGAAAATGAGAAAAGGACAGGCTTTCTAAAGTTTGGCTTTACAGTTTTCTTTGGGGATGGGAGCTTAGATTTAAGGATGCTCAGTTATTTGCAGAATTTTGGAAAATGCATGACATGTCAAGGTTTATGATGCATTAATGGCTTCAGTGAGCATATCCAGAGGCTTTAAGGGTTTTCGTTTGTTTTTGATTTGACTGCAGCTCCTTCAAGGACGATTGCAAAGCAGCCTTTTTTTTTTTGCCTCTTCTTTTCATTTCTTTGGCAGTAGTGGTGGAGAGTCAGTGCTGGCCAAATTGGGTTTAATATTCTTGCTGGAAATGTCTTCACTAATCTCATGTTCTCTTTTGGACAAGATATCCCAGCAGGATGAGCTATATGGGTTTTAGTGGCATTTACCTACCAAGAGGGAAGAAAGGAAATCCCATTTTAAATAGCAGATATCACTATTTAAAATTCATACTCATTGTCTGACCTCACGCTTATGTGGCCAGTACATTATAAGGATGGAACACCTTATAATGTCAAAAAGAATTCGTACAGTGTTATTATTAGAACACTTTTAATTTTTTTATTTGATCTCATTTTTGAAAAAATTCTTTTCTTATGCTTTATGTACAAATGATATGAGCTAATAATTTTTTGGTGTTTGACATTCCTGACCCTTCCCTCATTCTGAATACTGTCTCATCTCTTGGTCTTCCCATTCTTTTTAACTTCCCATTCTCAGTATTGTTCAAATGATCCCTCCTTTGTTCTCACATCACAGAGAGGTTACCTATGTGGCCACTCTTTCTTGGGATGTCTGTATTGTGTAGAGATTAAGAACACAGGACAGGGACAATATGTTCATATTCCATTTCTACCATTAATTACCAAAGCTTTCATCTTAAAAGCCACAAAATAAGGATAATGTTGCTACCTATTCACTAAATGACTGAAGATATTAGGTATATATGTAAAAGATTGAGACCAGGGTTTGGCATATAGGAACAATTTTTCAAATATTGAATATTAGTTTTGTTATTGTTATTAATCTTTTCCATCAGATTGAAAAATAACTTGTAGATATTCATCTACCCCAAAGTCTTAAGCATTCCCTTTATACTTTTTTTGAGCAACAGACACATTTCCAGGGGGCTTTCTAGACATTTTTGTGGGGTCTTCTACAGCCATCTCTGAGTGACATATTCAAAATCAGATTCACTACCTACCACTTGCCTTTTCCATCAAAGTTGCTTCTTTCTTTCTTCCCTTTTCAACCAACAGTATCATTTTTTCAAATCTAATGGGTGAAGTTAGAAGGCAGTGAACCTTTTTTGATTTCAGTTCTTTATTGTCTAGTCATCTGAGCACCACATCATGTCAGTGCAGCTATTCTAGCTTTATTCATACCCAAATCCTTTATTATTACTGTAGAGATCTTGAACTCATCTTCTTACTCTTCTCCCCTCTTCTTCATTTTCCTCCTCTTTTCCCTCCTTTTCATGTTTCCCTTTTCTCTTCCTCTTTTTTTCAGAGTTAAGGTCTTGCATATATGCGGTTTCACCATTCTGGGTTCCTTTTTCATTCAGATATATAAGGAAAGATAGAAAGAAACAAACAGTAAGAGTTTCCTTTAGTGCACTGGGGTTGCATGGTAAGTTGACTCCTAGTTGTACTTTGCTCTTTCTACTTTGATCATAATGATCTTTTACAATTAAAAATTAGATCCCATATGTCTTCAGGTTAAAATTTTCAATTTTCTTTATAGCTTAAAAAATGGTTATGCTGGCAGTAGCGCAGCTGGTTAAGCACATGTGGTGCAAAGTACAAGGACTGGCATAGGGACCCCGGTTAGGCTCCCCACCTGCAGGGGAGTCACTTCACAGGCGGGTAAGCAGGTCTGCAGGTGTCTATCTTTCTCTCCCCCTCTCTGTCTTCCCTTCCCCTCTCCATTTCTCTCTGTCCTATCCAACAATGAATGACATCAACTACAATAATAACCACAACAAGGCTACAACAACAAGGGCAACAAAAGGGGAAAAAATGGCCTCCAAGAGCAGTGGATTCATGATGTAGGCACTGAAACCCAGCAATAACCCTGGAGGCAAAAAAAAAAGTTATGCATAGTCTGACTCCTAAGAGTCTTCATGATCTCACCTTTGATTTTCTCACTATGGGACCTATTGCTTCTCTGTGCAACATAGGAAATATTCTCATGTTAATTTGGGGACACAAAGGAGAAATATCATAATCCACATGACTGAGAAAGATTATTATTTAAATACATATATTTAATAGAGATACTAGTATGCAATATGTACTAGATGATAATATGTACATGGGTAAAGCCTGGACTCTAGACGTATGAGAGTTATTTCTTCATCATGGACTTTAAAACTACACTCAAAGTCCTGATTGGAATCAGCATGGTCCACAGCATAATTAGAATGTGAGAAATGTTTCTAGCACATCAGTAATATAGACACTTTCAAATAATGTCCAAGGAAATGCAAGCTCAAACTTACAAATAGCCTTTTATATAAACAAAACTCAGAGGTGCATTTTCTCCTTAATGCATGCATATAACTTCCATTAACATTCTCTACCTCAGAATTTGGCTTTTATTTTTATGTCTGTTGTATAAATCTGAGTCTTGACACTTTAATGGAAATATCTTGGTTTGTGCTGACATCATGTATAATCTAAAGATGGTTGAATTATTTGGGGGGACTTTTATCTGAGTATGTGTATCTGCATCCCTGAAAAAAAATTTATTGAAGAAATGATGTTTTACATGAGTGTGTTGTTTCAGGGGTATAATTTCGTATTTCCCTAATGTGTGTTAGTACATTCTATCTTCCATCCAAGTGCCACTCTGCTTTTCACCTTTCTCTTTTAGAGGCCTATTCTTTCTCTCTTTAGTAACCTTAGATCTGTAGATATAAACCAAGGATTTATTTATGTTCATTCACTTTTTTTCTTTGCTTTGTTTCTTAAGTCCCATATATGGTTGAGGTCATCCAATATTTGTCTTTCTACTTCTGAAATGTTTCACTTTATACCAATGATATTCTGCTTTCTCAAGGGAGTCTTTCATATCTATAGGTTCTAAATGCTGCCCTCATCCCTCCAAATTATATCTTCTGGAATATTCCTTGTCAATAGCTATAAGGAAAATGAGCTCGTTGTCCAATCCTACTTATGTAGAAAGGAACTAGACTGGAGAGAAGAGCTGAAAGTCCGTACTTATGACTTTGTAGGAAGGGACTGAAGTGCTTCGTGGGTGGTAATGAGAAGAAATGGGTCTTCCGTAAAAAATAGTTGTGGTTTCTTTTTGATTCTGTGTTAGTATAGTACTGGACTTCTAGTTAGTATTCTAGAAACTACTTGTAAGGTTTTGCCTTGCATCCTGGAGTCTAAACCTCTTCATACCAACTTTGGGGTAAATTAAAGAGTGAATAGATCACATATTCCAGAGACATGGCTAAAGAGTAGCAGCAGCTGTGTTTTGCTCTCCTGACTCAACTAGGAATAGCAAAGAGGGTCACCTGAGAGCACAACAAGACTAGGATCACTCCAGGAATGCACCAAGCCACAGGTAAATGCAAACACGTGTGTCTCATGGACAATGGGACTTAAGGGGAAATTCCTGGGGATAAAAGTCCGTAACTACTCAGGAACGACTGGTACCACCAGTCTGATAGTCGATCCATACCCCCAGCCTGTCTCTCTCTTTCTCAAGTGGGGCAGGGCTCTAGAAAACACCACAAGTTCTGTCCTAGATATGGCAAAAGTGAAGATGGCATTGTCATTTTAACAGCTGCTGTTTTATATATATATATATATATATATATATATATATATGAATATATATATGATTATATATATATATATACTTAAAATTTTTTTATTAGTGATTTAATAATGACTGATAATATTGTGGAGTAAGAGGGGTACAATTCCATGCAATTTCTGCCACCAGAGTTCCATGTCCTATCCCCTCCATTGGAAGGTTCCTTATTTGTTATCCCTCTGGGAGTATGGTCCAAAAATCTTCATTGGATGCAGAAAGTGAGAGGTCTGGTTTTTATAATTGTTTCTCTACTAGGCTTGGGTGTTAACAGGTTGATCCACACCCCCAGCCTGTTTTTTTTTTTTTTCTTTCCTTAGTGGGCTAGAGGTCTGGGGGGGGGGGCGGGGTTCCAGGACACAATCGTGATATCATCTACCCTGGGAAGTCAGGTTGGTGTCATGGTAGCCTCTGCAAGTTGGTGGCTGAAAAACATTAAAAAAATAAAATAGAAAAAAAAACTTAGAATAGATTTTATAATTATCAGGAAACTAGAGGTAAGAATACAGAAGATGAGATTTGGGGTCTACATGTTGGAAGGAGCTAGGAAGTCTATTTCAGGTATATATATTCCAAGTGGCCCATGACTTACTAACTTTTGCCTGAGCCCAATAGTGTGCAGGTGGGCTGAAAGTATTGTCTGGGAGGATTCTGTCAGATTTGGGAATAGGACCAGAAAGCTGGATTAGGGCAGAAACTAGCTCCCAAGTATGGAAAAAGTATACAATACTTTCTTAGTCACTCATTGGCTATCTGAGTTGCTTTAAATGTTGGGCTATTACATTTGTGCTACTGCTATTCCAATATGTGCCTTTGCTTCCTTTGGTTGTATCTTCAGAGAGGAATTGCCCAGTCATAGGGTAAGTCTGTTTTCCACAGGGGTTGAATCGGTTTGTATTTCAACTAGCAATGTAGGAGAGTTCCTTTTCCCCCACAGCCTTTCTAGCAGTTTGTACTTCTGTCTTTTCTAGTGCATGGCTTTCTCACAGGTATGAAGTGGTATCTCATTGTTTTTTTTTTTATTTGCAAATTGCTGATTGTCAGTAACTTTGAGCATGTTATCATGTCTTGTTCTGATCTTTGGATCTCTTCTTTGGAGAAGATTTTGCCCATGTCTTCCCCCTATTTTTCCATTTTTTTTTTTACTGTTTTCCCCCTTATATTGGTAGAGGATTAATGGTTTATAGTTAAATATAGGCAGTAAAATACAGTAGTTTATACAATGTATAACATTTCTGAGTTTTCCGTAAAACATTCTAATCCCCCACCTAGTCCTCCTTTACCATCATGTTCCAGGATCTGAATAATCCCTCTGTTCTCCTCCCTAGAGCCCTTTGGTGCAATACGTAATGTTAGCTTTTATATTTAGGATGTAATATCATTTAAGTCGGCTTTTGTCGGTGGTGGTATAGTGACTCTTAGCTCATAATTTTGGGGTGTCTGGTGAAAAGAAGGGAGTACCAGTGGTGAAAACTGCTGCTTTATAGGTTTTGATAATGAAAGAACATATTTTCAAACTTTCCAAATATGATATATGAAACTTTTAAAGTATGAAAATATATTCCTTCTGTGAAAAATACATTTTGAAATATTACCAGTGCTTATACTGCAAGTAATAATGAGAAATTACTTCTTTTATGAATACGAAGTTGTGGATGTTTGAAAAGAAGCTCTAATTGAAGCTTACACAACCTTATCTTCCTTTCAGTATTACTGACTTCAAGAGAGTTATGTAAATCCAGAGAGACTTAAGTTTGCTTCAAAGACTTCAGGACATAACTCATCTCAGCAAGGAACACTTTCATAATTCTTTCATAAAATGAGGGGAACATAGATGTTTTTGAGTAGGACTAACACTGCTCTCTGTAGAGATTTAACTGTACATGCACAGAGATAAGCCTTTTTTTTTTCGTTCTTTCTTTTCTTTCTAGCTGCAGCAACTTCGGAGCTGAGTGGGACGTTATGGTGCTTATATAGATGCAGAATTATGCAGTTATGTAGCAGTATACTGTGCCCTGCTTCTCTTGCCCCCTCCTACCCCAACCTAAAGTGTTAGGCATTAGGCTCATAATAGTGGTAGCAACATCAGAATAGATTCTTATAATCTCTTCCCACCAGCAAAATGCCTCTTGTTTGAAATTCTGGCTATACTGTTTCTCTTCTGGTCAGAATTCTGAGTTGTCTCTCTTCTCCACTTTTGACTTCCTTCATTATTGCTTTTGAAGATGTTGAAGTCAAACAAATTTAAATTGAATTCCAGCTTTGTCAATTACTTTGTGATCACAGACAAATATTATCTACCCTCTCTGAGCATCTGTTTCCTCACTAGCAAACATGAGATATAATAACTATTAGGACTGCTATGTTGTTTACAAACAATATTATGCAACTACTACTTTGTTAGAATAAATAAAATTTTATTTAGTACATATCATAACGGAGGCCATAAAAAAGCTGGTTGTGGCAGTAGTTCTTCTCTTTCTTTCTGTCTTCCCTCTGCCCCCCCCCACTGTTCCCCTTTACCTTTTAGCCAAACATCAGTGCAGGCATTTTGATGAGTACCTACTAATTAGTAGAGTTCTATATTACCTCCCACCTAACTTCTCTCACTGAGTCTTGTATTTAAGTCTATATTCCAGTGATTCCAAAGTTTATATCCATATTTTTAACCTAGAAAACTCAAGACATATATCTAGTAGTTCTGTCTCCTCCTTCAATGGGCTTTACTTTGTGTGTTCCCCAAACTTACGTGTTGTAACCGTTACCCCAAGTGTGGTAACACTAGAAGATGAGGTCTGCAAAAGTGGTTGTATCAATAGAGTAGAGCCCCTACAAATGGGATTCAGAAAAAGGAGCCTAGGGAGCTCTGTTGCCCTTTTTTTTTTTTTTTTGCCATGTGAGAATAAGAGGAGAATATAGCAATCTGCATTTCAGAAATATTCATCACCTGATCTTGGTCATACTGGTGCCTTGATTTTGTATTTTGTGCCTCCAGATCTATGGGATGTAATTTTCATTGGCTATAAACTATCTAGTTTATGCATTTAATTACAGCATCTTAAACTGATTAAGGCACCTTCCCTTGTGTTTAAGAGATACCTAATACATTCCAATTAAAATCCCAAGTTTCTCTCTTTAGACCACACAATTTTACACTTGTCATATAAGTGACTGGCATTTAATTTTGCAACCTACATTATCCAGTCTCTCCATGCTCTATTAAAAATATTCTGACTTTTTGCAAATATAAATTTAAGCCACCATCATGTTTCTACTAGATGGGATCTCCTGACTGTCATTCATGCTTCCAGTTTTGAACCTATAATTGTAGGCTACATTTAACAGCCAGAAAGACCTTAAAATATAAATCACATAGCCATTGCTCCACATGAAGCCCTATAATCACTTCTCATTGCTCTTTTTTTTTCATTAGTGACTTAATAATGGTGAACAAGATTGTTAGATAACAGTACATTTCCATATAGTTCTAGCCACCAGAATTCTATGTCCCGTCCCCTCCATGGGAAACTTCCCTGTTATTTATCCCTCTGGGAGTATGAATGAAAATTCTTTATGGGGTGTATAAGGTCTGGCTTCTTTTATTGCTTCTCTCCTGGACATGGACGTTGTCATATTAATTCATACACCCAGCCTATTACTATTTTTCCCTAATGGGGTAGGGCTCTGGAGACGTGAGACTTCGGGACACACTAGTGAGGTCATCAGCCCAGGGAAGTCAGGATGGTGTCATGATAGCATCTGTAACTTGGTGGTTGAAAGGTGCTAAGATATAAAGCAGGACAAGTTGTTTAATAAACAGGAACCCAAAGATAGGAAAAAAACATGAAACTAGGGGTATTCATGTTGGGAGAAGGTAGGAAGTCTATTTTAGATATGTTCTGAGGGACCCATGACTTTAGTAATTTTTGCCTGAACCTGATAGCTAACATGCAGGTGGACTAATGGTATTGTTTGGGTAGATGGTGTCAGAATTGAGAATAGGACTAGAAAGCTGGATTAGGGCAGAGAGTAATTCCCAAATGTGAGGAAATTATATAAATACCATTAATTATGTAAACCCATTGATCTGAGCTAGGGACCATAAGTTTGAGCTCACAGTCCATGGTCACAGCTAGGAATATCTAGGCTGCACTTATTTCAGGACCAGTCCTCCTTGAGTGGCAGAATAGATTAACCCAACCTCCCTTCAAAGAGTGGGGCAGTCCCTACCATTTCTGCACTATAGCGAGTGTTAAGGCCTGTAGAGGCCCACAGGAGGGTTTATGATGATGATCCTGATGGAAGTGAACAGTGATGGCAGAAAGAGGGATCTATTAGAGGTCTAGGCCCATCATATCATACCAGAGAAGCCTTTCCTGATCAGCTGATCTAAAGAGGGGTCTTCATCCTCCTAGTTTGATATTGCTTTATCAGTGTTTCGGTTATGTTTATCTATACATTTTTTACTGTTATTATTTTTATTTTATTTTATTTGGGAATTAATAGTTTATAGTAAACATAAATGCAGTTGTTGGTACACATGTAAAATTTCTAACTTTCCTGCAAAACACTCTCACCCATTACTTAGATCCTCCTCTACCATCATGCACCAGGATCTTAATCCTCTCTCCCTACCTCCCCCTAGAGTCCTTTATTTTGGTGCAATACAACAAACCCAGTCCAAGTTGTGCTTTTTTTTTTTTTTTTTGGTCCTTCTTTTCTTATTACTCAACTTCTGTCCATGAGTGAGATCA
The DNA here is from genome assembly GCF_950295315.1 of Erinaceus europaeus. Classification (NCBI taxonomy): domain Eukaryota; kingdom Metazoa; phylum Chordata; class Mammalia; order Eulipotyphla; family Erinaceidae; genus Erinaceus; species Erinaceus europaeus. The sequence goes on from NC_080169.1 coordinate 77,289,031, forward strand.
TCCCACATTCAATATTCTTTTTCTGGCTTATCTTATTTAATATAATTCATTCAAATTCCAAACAAGATGAGGAGAATAATGTGAGTTCATCATTTTTTCCATAGCTGAGTAGTATTCCATTGTGTATTTCTCAGCCATTCATCTGTTGTTGGACACCTGGGTTGCTCCCAGGTTTTGGCTATTACAAATTGTGCTGCTAGTAACATATGTATACACATATCCTTTTGGACAGGTGTGTTTGGCTCCTTAGAATATAACCCCAGGAGAGGAATTGCAGAGTCATAGGGAAAGTCCATTTCTAGCCTTCTGAGAGTTATCTGGACTGCTATTCAAAGGTTTTGGACAAATTTACATTCCTACCATCAGTACAAGAAAATTTCTTTACCCCCACCACCTCTTCAGCATTTGTTGTTGCTATCATTTCTGATGTATGACCCATCACAAGGGGTGAAGTGATATCTCATTGTTGTCTTTATTTGGATTTCTCTGAAAATCAAACACTTAGAACATTTTTTCTTATGTCTGTTAGCCTTTTGGATCTCTTATTTGGTGAATATTCTGTTGATGTCATCTCTGCATTTTTAGATTGGGTCATTTGATTTGTGTTGCTGAGCTTGGTGAGCTTTGTATATATATTTGGTTATTATCCTTTTGTCTGATGTATGGCATGTAAAGATCTCCTAAAGTAAGGAGTTTCTTTGTTTCGGTAGTCTATGCATTTATTCTTATTTATTTATTATTTGTCTTCCTCTACTAATATGCCACATCTAGGTGACAAGAGACATTCTCTGTCCTGTCATGCCTTTATTGTTAGCTCTAGAATAGTCCCTAGCTTTTTAGCCCTTTTTCCAGCCATCACATCATCTTCCCAGACAATAACCTGGGTCCACCTGCATATCAGATGTCAGGCTCAGGCAAAAACTAATAAAGTAATGAGCCCTTTGGAATATACCCAAAATAGACCTACCAACTATTTCCAAAATGGAGATCCCAAATCTTCATCTGCAATATTCCAGCATTTAGGTTCATGATTAATCAACAAAATTTGTATGGCTTTATATGTTAACTCTTTTTCAGCCACCAGGTTCCAGATGATGCCAACTGGACTTCTTGGGCAGATGACACCACCAATGTGTCCTGGAGCCCTACTTGTTCAGAGCCCTATTTCACTAGGGAAAGAGAGAGACAGGCTGGGGGTATGGATCGATCTGTCAACACCCATGTTCAGCAGAGAAGCACTTACAGAAGCCAGAACCTCCACCTTCTGTACCCCACAATGATTCTGGGTCCATACTCCCAGGGGGTCTAAAGAATAGGAAAGCTCTCAGGGGAGGAGATGGGAAACAGAGCTCTGGTGGGGGGAATTATACCCCACTTATCCTATGGTCTTGTCAATGTTTCCACTTTATAAATAAATAAATAAATTAAAGTAAAAACATTAAAAAAAGAATAGTCTCTAGCACAAAACAGATACAATAAACAATTATTCAATAAGAGAAAAACCATGCACACACCCAGGGACTACTTTTCCATCTTTGAGTACTCCACTATACTGAACTACCTCCCTGGTTGAAATGTCTTTCCTTTTCAGAAAACACATCTGAACACTTTCCACTGTTCCTATGTCTCACTCCATGATTTATCTCTTGTGCCTCTGAGGAGAGAAACACCTGCTAAGGACTGGGTCTGGCTACCATTCCTTCAGGATCTGAATTAGGAATCCAGCCTGGGTGCCTTCTGTCCATAGTCTGAGTTTCTGTAAATGGTGACAATCTGCTTTTTGAAGAGCTTTGGCACCAAAGACAGAATTTTGAGCTGTAAATGTCAGTTCAAGTTAGTCCAGAATGCATAGTTGCAGGATGGAACAAAACTGAGGATTGACATCTTGGCTGAGGGGAACTTGTGCTAAAGAAACTAGTGGTGTGGGGTGCTCCAGTGGGAGTGGTTCAGATAAATTCTGAGACTCAGATGTATTCCTGAGGCCATTTTTCATAGAAACAGAACATGTATTTAATGTGGGTTATTTAATTTTTGTTAAGGAATAGCAATACAGAATGCTTTTCATGGGGTTTGAGACTCTCCTTTGGATTCACTTTAGCCAGGTCTTCCTTCCTTCCTTCCTTCCTTCCTTCCTTCCTTCCTTCCTTCCTTCCTTCCTTCCTTCCTTTCTTCTTTTCTTTCTTTTTTAATTTTTACTTATAAAAAGGAAAACACTGATAAAACCATAGGATAAGAGGGGTACAACACCACAAAATTCCCACCACCAGAACTCCATATCCCATCCCCTCCCCTTATAACTTTCCTGTTCTTTATCCCTCTGGGAGTATGGACCCAGGGTCATTATGGGATACAGAGGGTTGAAGGTCTGGCTTCTGTAATTGCTTCCCCACTGAACATAGGTGTTGGTAGGTCAATCCATACTCCCAGCCTGTCTCTCTCTTTCCCTAGTGGGGCAGGGCTCTGAGGAAGCAGGGCTCCAGGAAACATTAGTGAGGTTGTCTGACTAGGGAAGTCTGGTTGGCATCATGTTAGCATCTGGAAACTGCTGGCTGAAAAAATATAGAGCCAAACAAATTGTTGACTAATCATGAACCTAAAGGCTGGACTAGTTCAAATGAAGAGTTGGGGAAGTTTCTGTTCTGTAGATACTCAGTAGGCCTATTTTATTTATATTCTAAAGATCCCATGACTATACTAGTTTTTGTTTTTCTTCCTGAGCCTGACATCTGATATGCAGATGGGTCCAAGTTATTGTCTGGGGAGATGATGTCATGGCTGGGAAAAGGACCAAAGAGCTGGATCAGGGAAGAGAGTAGCTCCCTAAAATGGGAAAGGTGTATAAGTATTGTTGACTGTAAACCCCATTGATTTGATGTGATTTGGGGCCCATATTCAGCTTAGGAGCCTATGTGACTTCTGCACATAGAATACCCTGTAGATCTGAGCTCACATTCTGTGGTCATTAAATAGGAGCATTCCAAGCTGCCCCAATTTCAGGACCCATCTTCCTCAGGAACATAGAGTATGTTGTCCAGCCTCCCATCAGAGTATGGAACATTCTCTACTGTTGTTGATACACGTTGAGGACAAGTTCCTATGGAGGCCCACAAAGGGGTCTATTGTGTTGTTCCTGATAGAAATGACCAGTAACAATGAAATAGCGTATATTTAAACTTAGAAACCGTCCTCACATACTTCCTATTACACTTCCTCACTCACTCCAAAGCTAACCTTATCAAAGCAAGGACTACAAAAGATGAATAAGGCAAGAGACTGGCATACTTTAACAATGACTCTTTAGTCAGTATCAGGCCACCCCATCAGCTGAGGCCTTAGCTGGGGAGTCCTGAGATTCCCAAACAGACATGATGGGTCTAGATCTTGAATAGATCCCTCTCTCCATTGTTATTAGCCAGGTTTTTCATGAGCCCTCTACATCTGCCACTCTGAGGAAATCAACAGTATTTACCTGCATCATCCTATATATGCACTAAATAGTTTCTAAATCTGTCTCCAAATTTTCTGTCCTTGGTATAACAGAGTAATGTGCCATTTTAGGATTAGATTTTTCCAAGAGGAAGCTAGTAACAAAGTTTTCCAACACACATTTTATTTTTATTTATTTATTCCTTTTGTTGCCCTTGTTATTGTTATTGTAGTTATTATTGCTGTTGTTGTTGTTGGATAGGACAGAGAGAAATGAAGAGAGGAGGGGAAGAGAGGAGGAGAGAAAGATAGAGACCTGCAGACCTGCTTCACCGCCTGTGAAGTAAC